>NC_090646.1:537136510-537426510 GCF_040937935.1 Hyperolius riggenbachi | reverse complement strand
CAGACTTCGTTGGTGAGGCGGGAATAGATGTAGTGAGGGGTACAGCAAGGTCAATGCTGTACTCGGTAACCGGGAAAAGAGCTCTGTGGCTAAAATCCTCGGCAGCAGATCCTACCTCTCGACAACTATGGTGCAAAATCCCGTTTGACGGCAAGACCCTGTTCGGAGAGAAATTAGATACAGCGATTGCTAGAGTAACCGGAGGGAAGACGGGACTTCTCCCGCAAGATAAACGGCCTAAAAAACAACCTAATGCATCTCAACCGAGACTACAGGGCTCGAGGTATAGAAACGCTAGAACCTATCGGCCAGGTCGGAACTATAGAAATAATTGGCAAGCAAATCAGGGTCCAACTAATAGATTTACGAAACAGAAGGGTCAGCAACCAGCCCAGACGGGCAAGAAGTCTTTTTGACAGAGCGCCTGTTCAGAAGGGCCCGGTGGGTGCCAGACTGAAGCAATTCAGCAGTATATGGAGACTTCACATAAAATCACCCTGGGTATTAAGGACCATCAGCTCAGGCCACTTCTGGACATTCAACAAAGATCCTCCGACGGACTTTTTCGTACAGACCGACATTCCGCACAATCAGATGAAGAAAGACATTTTGACAAAATATATTCAGGACCTGGTGACGAAGAAGGCCATAGTCTCAGTTTCCCCTTCGGAGAGATTTCATGGGTTCTACTCCAGGCTCTTCTTCGTGCAAAAAAAGTCGGGCGATTTCCGCCCGGTTTTAGATCTAAAGAAGTTGAACGACTATATTCTCCTAGAGAGATTCAAGATGGAGTCGATAAACACGATTATAATGGCAGTGAAACCACACGATTTTATGCTCTCGATCGATCTGGAGGATGCATATCTCCATGTTCCAATACAGAGAAATCTTCAAAAATACCTAAGATTTGCCATAGGAGATCATCATTTTCAATTTGTTTGCCTGCCTTTCGGCATTTGCACGGCCCCCAGGACGTTCTCGAAGCTCCTCCTAGAAATAATCGTGTTATTGAGACTGCAAAACATCCGAGCTCACCACTACTTAGACGACATCCTACTCCTGGCCGATACACGGGAAGAATGTCTAAGGAACAGAGAGGCCGTACTGCACACGTTAACGACCTTTGGATGGCTAATAAATTACAAAAAAAGTCACCTTCAACCATCACAGGATCTTATCTACCTGGGAGCCAGATTCAAAACGGTGACCAACGAAGTATGTCTACCTCCGGACAAGATCCCAACCATAAAGGAAAGAGTCATTCAACTACTCTTATCGTCTCAGGTCAGAGCAAGACTGTGTTTACAGGTGCTAGGCACCATGTCCTCCACGATTCCAATGATCCCATGGGCTCACTGGCACCTAAGATCCCTACAACAGGGCTTCTTAGCCCAATGGGATGGAGAGAACCTAAATCAAAAGATCACGGTGACCTCACGAATGAAGGAACAGCTGCAGTGGTGGCTAACCACGACAAACCTACAGAACAGTATTCCACTACAGTCAAAAAAGCCAATAGTGATCAGCACCGATGCCAGCATGAAAGGTTGGGGAGCGGTGTGTGGAGACAATGTTATACAGGGGACTTGGCCACAGTGCATGAGGTACTGGCCTGCCAACAGACTAGAAATGAGAGCAGCCTTTTGCGCCCTACGGCATTTTCAGGAGCTAACAGTTGGGAAACCTGTACTGCTAAAGATGGACAACCGTACAGCGGTGGCCTATGTCCAAAACCAGGGGGGATCGCACAGTTGGTCCCTGATGGAAGAAGCAAGGCTAATCTTTACACTAGTAATTCCGAGACTACAGTCCCTCTCAGCAATTTACATTCCAGGGAAAGAAAACACACTTCCAGATTATCTCAGCAGGACACTACTCTCGAACAACGAATGGGAATTGGAGGAGTCAGCCTTTCAGGCAATCTGTACACACTGGCAGATACCGGACTTGGACTTAATGGCTACCAAGAAGAACAAGAAGTGTCAGAGATATATGAGTCGGTACCCGGAAAGTCAGGCGGAAGCATGCGACGCCTTAACAGCCCAGTGGAATTTTCAGACGGCCTATGTGTTCCCTCCTATCCCCCTCATCATGAGACTTCTGAAGAGGCTCAGAACAGAGCCAGTAATCCTGATTGCGGTTCTTCCTTGGTGGCCCAAAAGGCCCTGGTTTGCTATGAGTCTTCAGATGATGACAGCTCAGCCTTTCCCGATACCAGTCACGGAAACGTTACTTTCTCAGGGACCAGTGTTACATCCGAACCCTGCTCGTCTAAAGCTGATGGCTTGGAGACTGAGAGGAGGAGACTCCAGGAGCTAGGTTGCTCGGAATCAGTAATCAGTACACTATTGAGATCCAGGAAATCCACAACAAACACAACATATCATAGAATCTGGAAGGTGTTCCTACTATTTGCTAAAGGAAATGACTTTGACCCAGTAAACCCGCCAGTACATCAGGTACTAGCCTTCCTGCAGACTGGAGTGGACAAAGGACTCTCATACCACTCTATTAAGGTTCAGATATCGGCAATCTCTGCGTTATCCGGCCATAAATGGGCATTTGAACCTTTAGTCAAGCAGTTTGTCGCGGGAGTCCTGAGAGTTCGTCCCCCTACCAAATCAATATTTCCGAAGTGGGACCTCCCTCTTGTCTTGGACTACCTATCGGAATCTCCGTTCGAGCCTATTCAAGAATGTTCACTGTGGCTGAAGACTTTGAAAGTGGTGTTTCTAGTGGCGATAACATCGGCCAGAAGGGTATCTGAGTTATCAGCTTTGAGTCACAAGGAGCCCTATTTAACTTTCTTCCAGGATAGAGTGCAGATACGACCTGTGCACGGATTCTTACCAAAAGTGCCTACCTTTCTACATATTAACCAGGACTGGTCCCTGCCTATCTTTGCTCAACAGGATTCGGGGACGCTACATTCGTTGGATGTTGCAAGATCTCTTAAAGATTACATTGAAGCGACAAAGGACGTCAGGAAAACTGATAGACTGTTCATAGTGCCAGCAGGCTATCGCAAAGGAGAAGCAGCATCTGCAAGGACGATAGCCTCATGGCTAACCAAAACTATTCAGAATGCATATAAGGCAAAACATCAGGAACCCCCAAAGAGTATAAATGCACACTCCACAAGGGGGGTGGCGGCTTAATGGGCGGCACATGCAAATGTGTCTGCAGCCAAGATATGCCAGGCTGCCAATTGGAGCACTATAAATACATTTATCAGACATTACCAAGTGGACACTTCTAGTTTAACTAGTCTAGATTTTGGAAGAGCAGTGTTATCTTCCTGTGTTTCATCCTCTGTTATATGATTTAAATAATTAAACAATTGAATTTATTTTCCTGCTCCAGTTGCCCCCCCGTCTCTTTTTTGTTCTAGTTAAATCCCGTTGTGCTGCCATGGAGGCATAGGGAAAGCGGAAAATTGAATACTCACCTAACGGTAATTTTCCTTTCCCGATGCATCCATGGCAGCACAAGGGACCCACCCAGTAAGTTCGGTGAGGTACTAGTTACAAGACAGGGATGGGAGGGTCAGTAAAACCTTTATAGACATTTGTCCTGTGGGGTATTGGGGGTGGGGCCAATACCCGTTGTGCTGCCATGGATGCATCGGGAAAGGAAAATTACCGTTAGGTGAGTATTCAATTTTCCGCTATCTGTGAGAAGATTGAGGCTAGGTGCAACAATGCAGAAATGCTAGCATTGCGTAAAACGCTGCGTTTTATGCACCAATGTTACTCAATGGGCTGCATAAAAAACCGCGTGGGTATGTGTTTGTACTCTGGCATTTTTAAAATCGCTAGTTTTGTTGCATATTATGCATGAACGCATCAAAAATGCACATAATGGAGGTCAATGGAAACGCAATGTATTGCAATTTGTATGCATTTTTGATGTGTGTTTTTTTTTTAAAGATTTTTGATGTATTTCAGCTTCCTGTTGTCTTCCTAGTGATTTGCATAAATGTAAATATAAAAAAGCATACAAAACATGCGTTTTATATATGCGAACTGCAAACACATTAAAACGCATGTAAAATGCTTGAAAAATGCATCTGCATTAAAAAAAACACAAACGCACAAAAACGCACACAACATTAACAAAAAACATGACTTTCACGTTATGTTATGTGTGGACCATCCTCAGAAGCAGAGGCATTTACTCAATCCTCCTGAACAACAGAGTACCCAAGCAGCACAGGGTTACCCAGAACCACTAGGAAAGTATAGGGGACTAAAAGAGACTGCAAAGCTCTCCTACTAACAGTTTATACTGAGAATTGTGAAAAGTGACCTTCCTAAGCAGTAATGTGTGTTGGACAGGCATGATTAGCAACTAGCAACTATTTCAAAGCAGTACAGTGTTCAGTCATACTACTGTAAAAATATACTGTCTGAGTATCCCAAACTCTCTCTGCACCCATTTTCTTTCTCTTCCATTACAGTATTTACTATATCATTCGTAATTCGCTCCATTTGTCTAACCTACTATTTACCAGTGTCATATCTCCCTCTTTGGGAGCGCTGTCTAGTGTTGATCAAACACCCGGTTATTTGGGCTCGGGTCGGCTCGACCGAACATGGTCCAGATGTTCGGAATATTTGGCTGAACACCGAGCCTAATTGAAGTCAATGGGGACCAGAGCATGCCTGCTTTGCAGGCCTGAAAAAACTTGCAAAATGAGGGAAAAATGGGTTGGAAATAGTGGGGGGGGGGGGGGGGGGGGAATGGGGGCATTTACACATAGACCTTAGGCTCAGAATAAAAGCAGGGACTCATGTTTGCAGAGCAGTGCACCAATTATACTTGACTGCCAATAAAACAAATAAAACTCCCAAAAAAAGGCATACGTGTATGGGGAAAAACTGCACGCTTAACTGTTCCCAGCTGGCACGGAAAATACTGCTTTTTTGGCAACAATAAGCAAGAGTAAAATGCAATAAAGTGTGTTTTTTTATGGGCACAACTGTTCCCAGCTGGCACTGAAAGTACTGTTTTTTTTTAACAACACAAAGCAACCGTAAAATGCAATAAACTGTGCTTTTTATGATGGGCACAAGTTTTCGCAGCTGGCAGCAGGAAAAAGGCTGCCCTCAGTGTCCTGGCACAAACACGCTGACAGTGGTTGGCCTGGGACCAAATATGATGGGCATGGTGGCTGCTGGCAGTGGTGAGGCAGGTGCACTGTGGTTGGCGACAAACAAGATGGGCACAGTGGCTGCTGGCAGTGCCTGCTGGCAGTGGTTGTGAGGCAGGTACACTGTGGCTGCCAACAAAAAGATGGGCACAGTGGCTGCTGGCAGTGGTGACGCAGGTGCACTGTGGCTGACAACAACAAAGTTGGGCACTGTGGCTGCTGGAAGGGCCTGCTGGCAGTGGTGAGGCAGGTGCACTGTGGCTGGCAACAAAAAAGATGGGCACTGTGGCTGCTGGCAGTGCCTGCTGGCAGTAGTGAGGCAGGGGCACTGTGGATGCTGCCAATGCCTGGCAGTGGTGAGGCAGGGGCTCTGTGGCTGCTGCTGGCAGTGGTGAGGCAGGGGCTCTGTGGCTGCTGCTGGCAGTGGTGAGGCTGGGGCACTGTGGCTGCTGCTGGCAGTAGTGGTGAGGCTGGGGCACTGTGGCTGGCCTGCCTGGCAGTGCTGGCACCTAACAGCTAGCTCTGTCTCCTACCTACCCCAAGCTAAACCCCAATGCGAATGGCGGAGCCAGCCTCACGTTATGGTATTTATATACCCGAACACGTGACCCACTCGGCCAATCACAGCTATGGTCACAGCCAGCTAGGCTGTGTTACCATAGCTGTGGAAAAAGCATCATCGCCGCTTATTGGCTGCCTGCAAAGGCGCCAATAAGTGTGGGGAGGAGACCGAACAGCGCGGCCGCATGCGGTGCTTGGCTGTGCTCGACCCGAACCCGAACATGCCAATGTTCGGGGAATAACGAACAGTGCCGAGCACTGTTCGATCAACGCTAGCCCTGTCCCTCTTTTCTCCTCATTTGTCCCTCTTTCAGGACTTTGTCCCTCTTTCTATGTAAATATATATATTTCTCTACTAAAAAATGTGTTTGATTGTCTCTAAACTTTATTCCCATTCTTTAAATTAATATATTACTAATTTCAAAATGTTAATATGAAGGAAAATTAACCAGGACAGAAAGGACCAGTAAAGTCTGAATTATAAAACAACATATTTTTCTTATAAAATCTTTATAATATGCGCAACTAGGGGTGTAATGGGGGTGTGACCAGGGGTGTGGCATAGGCGTGGCTCAACTATCCCTCATTCTCATGTCAAAAAGTTAGGAGGTATACAGTGTTAGCAACTAGTGCCAAGCATATCTTTGCATAAATAGCTGTTTTTACTGCAGTGTGGCTTGTGCTGGTAAAGTGTAAAAGGAATATACTGTAAATGTGGAAAGTAGGTTTATCAGTTGCCAGTATTTTTATCTGTGCAAAATGTGGTTTACAGGTACTCATCCTGGGACACAAACCTGCCCTTTAATAAATGTAATATTAATGTAGTGACATTTTTCCTTGCTACAGGTTTGCCATTCAGCATGCAAGCACACGTCTGCTAATAATGTATAATTTATAAATGTCTGGTGTTAAGTGTCTGGAGGTGGCGACTTTACCTTTGTGCTCTGTGAAAAGGAAATGAAGAATACCGGGCTGTCTGGCTAAAACTGTATATATCTTTGCACACTGATTAGTTTGCACAAGGGATGTTTAATGAGGTGCATATACGGTAATTCTGAGTTCATGCAGGATTTTGCAAATTTTGTATGCAAGTTTATTCTGCTTGAAACTAATTGAATCCTGCCAAGGTAGAATTGTATCGGTCCAGGGACGTAACAAGGTCCCACCGGGCCCCCCTGCAGAAAAACTAAGCACCCCCCCCTCGGAACCCTCTTGGGGCCGTTTTGGGGGGCTGGAGGGGACGCAGCATGAGGGGAAAGCCCTGCTGCACTTCAGCGGGGAGGGGGGACGGTCCCCCCCTCACCTCGGGCTCTCCCCTCTGCGCTCCCCTCCAGCGTTGAATAGTTTGTGTATGCAGGCGGCGGGCAGTGGCAGATACATACCTTCCGTGTGCTCCAGCGTGGATGTTCCTCTCTCTAGCCTCTGACGCGACTTCCTGTTTATACAGGAAGTCGCGTCAGACACTAGAGGGAGAAACGTCCACACTGGACGTTTCTACAGGAAGTCGCGTCAGACACTAGAGGGAGAAACGTCCACGCTGGAACGCACAGAAGGTATGTATCTGCCGATGCCCGCCGCCTGCATACACAAACTATTCAACGCTGGAGGGGAGTGCAAAGGAGAGAACCCGAGGTGAGGGAGGCGGGGGACCGCCCCCCCTCCCCGCCGAAGTGCAGCATGGCTTTCCCCTCATGCTGCGTCCCCTCCAGCCCCCCAAAACGGCCCCTAGGGGGGCCCGGGCCCCCCCCGCGGGGGCAGGGGCTGCAGGCCCTATTGTTACGCCAGTGTATCGGTCCATTTTCAAGCTGCATAAATATGCATACAGTATAATTCCCTAGTTTTCACAACTTTATAGTACTTAGAACCCTAGTGCAGGCTCATATTTTTATGCAGTTGTGTGGAATATATCATAATCTGCAGTGCAAAAAGTTTTGTACTTGACTATTTTTACAATCTTTATTTTTAATACCTGGCTTACTGCATTTAAAACACAATTGTTCTCCTATGCCAAAGCCAAACGCTGCTTGCCTGACAAAACAGCAGCGACTAGTTCATACAATCTCTCCCCCCCCCCACCCCCCCCCCCCCACCAACATACCATCATCACTTACATGAGGTAGTCAGGAAGGAGATTACAGTGTGTTTATAAAAGGTCATATAAAGGAGCAGAGAGAAATTGTTTCTTATTGCATAGCAGGGTTGTGATAGAAAAACAGGTTTTATAAGACACCAGAAAGGTGGTAGGAAGGGTTAATGCTTCTTTAAACACTAAGCAGGTGCATAAGACTTTCTGGGTCACCACAAGCAATCTGGGTATTCTGTAGTACTGTTGAGCTGTGGTGCTGGGAACAAAGAGCTAACCTCCAGGCAGTAGAGAAAAGAGGTGGGTGGGGTCAGGTGATCAACTCTGTGCTGAAGAGCTGTTCACAAATTAAAAACACCTGACCTGACAACTGGCAGTACGTAATGGATCCTGGGTCACATGACTGATTTTTCCAAATTTCTCTAGAATGGCATGATAAAATACAGAACTTGTGTGCATAATGGCGTAGTATCCTATTCACTTTTTTAACAGATAGTTTTATTGAAATTTCAATAATTACATATTAAAATCCAAACAACCCCTCTCCCCCTTACCACCCCTTACCCCTTAAATGGAGAAGGAAGAGAAACTAAGGCCACATACAGACATCAGACCATAGTCTTTGGAAAATGAAAGATCACAGACCAATCTTACCACCCTTCCTGTAGTATAAGAGCCATACTCTACACAGTCTTTTCTATGGAGCTGAACTCCCCATCAGACATAAATCTTTGCAAGATGCTGCACACACAGATGCTGTACAGACACAAAAGATCAGTATCTGCAAAAGATCTGTTCCTGCCAAAAATCTATTCCTGCAAATTGCAATGATAGTCTATGAGATCTGCAGATCATCATACACACATGATTTAACTGACATTCATCTGTAGATCTGCAGATCTGAAAATCCATCCTGGTGGATCTGATCTG
Source organism: Hyperolius riggenbachi (assembly GCF_040937935.1). Lineage (NCBI taxonomy): Eukaryota > Metazoa > Chordata > Amphibia > Anura > Hyperoliidae > Hyperolius > Hyperolius riggenbachi. The sequence goes on along the minus strand of NC_090646.1, from coordinate 537,417,784 downwards.
CAGATGAATGTCAGTTAAATCATGTGTGTATGATGATCTGCAGATCTCATAGACTATCATTGCAATTTGCATGAATGGATTTTTGGCAGGAACAGATCTTTTGCAGATACTGATCTTTTGTGTCTGTACAGCATCTGTGTGTGCAGCATCTTGCCAAGATTTTTTTCTGATGTGGAGTTCAGCTCCATAGAAAAGACTGTGTAGAGTATGGCTCTTATACTACATGAAGGGTGGTAAGATTGGTCTGTGATCTTTCATTTTCCAAAGACTATGGTCTGATGTCTGTATGTGGCCTAAGAGGCTGTCACATTATTCTATTGTAAGATTTATAATGAATGCCTTGGTCTTTTAAGTATTCCAACACGGGGGACCAAACTTTTTTGAATTTGTTTGGGCGATTTCTTTGTACGTACATTAGTTTATACAGTACATATAAATTTAGGTCTGAACTAGTTTAACCCAATCTGATGCCATCAGTGTCCTTGGCTGAATCCAATTTAGTATTATTAGCTTACGTGCGTAAAAACCCAGAATACTCCATATCCTAATCATATTTAACAATAAAAAGTCTAGAACTTTAATGCAACTCTGTCACTAATGTAGGTTTATATTTAGGCAGGTATGCATATAGCTAGCTATTTTCTTTTTTTAATTATACTTCTGCTTTGAAATAGTTACAGGATTGAGTGGAATGAACATGAGAAACTGTTGTTTCAAAGGGCAGATGTGGCTCTGTTGTGTCACTCCTGCAGCTATCAATTAGTTGAAGCAGATCTTTATTTAGATAATAAAAAATGTCTAACTGAAAGCAGCATTCCTCATAGCCTGAACTACCAGTCTCTGGTCTACTTTCTAAAAATAATGTCCCCTGTGCTCCAGTGAGTCTTCCATAAGCAGAGTCAAGTGAGTGTTTGCAGTATTCTCTTACCCTGTCCCATCCCCTATGGTTCTGGCCTCTGCATTAGTGTAGAGCCTGAAGGACATTGAGGGCTCCACTACATGAAGCTGCAGTGAATTAAGCTTCCTATTTAAGAAACTGCACTTCCTGGCACAATATTGCAGATAAATAATTCAAAAATGTACCCTTGTACTAAGTGATAAAAGTAAAGAATAAATGAATCGTAATAATTTTCAAAATACAGTATAGTCAGTTGCTGTATTTTGAGAAATACAGTATCTAAAGTTCAGTATGTTTTCTGGTTACAAAGTGTGCCTTTCTGCATGACATGACATGTGTATGTTATTCCTGCTTTTGCATGGATTTCCTCTGTGCACATTGATTTGCAATTGGTTGTCCCCCAAACCGTCCTTAGATCATGGCAGGGAAATCAGAGTGTGACTATGGTACAGATTTGATTGTGAGCTCTTCTGAGTATAGTCAGTGACGTGACTGTGTACTCTGTAAAGTATTGCAGATGTTGTCAGCAAGATATAAATAATAATAATATGGTAGGACAATAGACTATGACTATAGTAGGGATTGAGTTGTTTTCTCCTCTGAGAACAGTCAGTGACATAACTTGGTACTCAGTAAGGTGCTGTGGAAGATGTCAGCAGTAGCACCATATGAATACATAATAATATGTTAGGACATTACACTATGACTATGGTGGGGTTAGATTGTGAGCGTCTCTGAGGACAGTCAGTGACAGGACAATGTACTCGGTAAGGTGCTGTGGAAGATGTCAGCACCATATGAAAACATAATAATATGGTAGGACATTATACTACCACACACCAAACAATTTTTTAAATATCTCTTCAATTTAAGGATAGCAATCATTTTTTTCTGACGGATTGTAACATTTCAAAAAATCTGACCAATGTACCACACACATATGTTCAATTTTTCCTCAATTATGTTATAAAATTGCTTGGATGTGTATATTAATAAATTGACAATTACCACACACCACTCAATTTTCATAAAAATTGATTAGAAAAATCCACCATTGATCGGATTTCTTGCTCGAATGAAAAAAAGCTTTAGATTTTTCGGAAAATCCGACCTTTTTTATCGAATTGCTGTAAAATTGGATCATTTTATTGTATCGTATGTGGCCACCTTAAGTCTATGGTGGGGTTAGATTGTGACCTTGTCTGAGAATAGTCAGTGACAGAACAATGTACTCGGTAAGGTGCTGCAGAAGATGTCAGCACCATATGAATACATAATAATATGGTAGGAAATTAGATTATGGCTATGATGGGATAAGATTGTGAGCTCCTCTGAGGACAGTCATTGACACTATGTGCTCTGTAAGATGTTGTGGAAATTGAAAGCTATATAAATCCTACCTAATAAATCCCCTGTATCTCTCCATCCCATGTCCCTGTGTGTGTGTTTTTTCATAGTGCATAGCATGTGCAGGGACGCAGAGACACTGAGGGTACTCTCCTGGTATCAGTCCCGGTAATCTGACTCAGTTGAGCCAGTCGGCTCTTCTGTGCATGCGTGGTGGGGCCACGCATGCGCACAAGAGCTGACTGGCTTGACTGAGCCAGATTACCTGAACCGTTACCAGGAGAACAGAGACACTCTGGAGGACAGCAAGGGACGCATCACTGCTCATGGGGCAGGAGGAAGCCCAGGGTAAGTATCAAATCTTTTTATTTGGCCATCTCAGGTTTGCTTTAAAGGACACTAGAGGCGAATGGTAAATTAAAAATGGACGCTATGTGTTTAGGGAGGTGAGCAGATTCTTACCACACCTCCCATGTGCCAGCGTCCCCCTCCTTGTAGCAGTAAAAGGCCCCATTTTCTTGCCGTGAGTCGGCGAGGTCAGTGTTCTCTGACAGACGTACTATGCTGCACGTTGGCAGTATGTCCATTTGGCAGCCTTGTAACAACACACAATGTCATGGCTGACCCTTAGGACCATTACATATTACATTAGTTGCACCACTTAACCACCTTGAATGCCTGGGTTTTACCCCATGTAATGTCCCTACAGGGAAGCCATGACATTGCACATCATTCTCAGTCTGTGCTGTGTCCAAGTACAAACTAACCAGCGAGCTCATGGTGAACCAGAACTCATTGGAGGGTGTAAGGGGCGACAATGGTCCAAAAAGCCCCCTTACTAAAATGCTATGGAAAACAAAAGTTTGCTTTCTTAAAACAGAAAGTATTTGTGATAATTCAGGTTGTAGTGAACTCCGAGATGTCTCCCAGTGCATTACTGCTGAATATATGCTTTTAAAGGGAAACTGTAACAAATAAAAGAGCCCCTGAGGAGTACTTACCTCGGGAGGGGGAAGCCTCTGCATCCTTCCTAATGAGGCTTCCCCATCCTCTTCAGTCTTAAGGATCCAGCACTGGCAGCACCCCAAAAATCCACCAACAAGCTTAACAGCGGTGCAATATTTACCACCTGCGTTCCACTCCTATGCAGTAGCGACTTTCTTACGAGCTCCAGTGGAGATAATCGAGCCTGATCGGGTCCACCTTACGGTGCAGATGTGAACCGCCCGCACCGTAGAGCGGACCCGATCGGGCTTGGCTATTTCCACCGAAGCCCATCAGAAAGCCACTCCTGCACCTCCGTAGGAGCACAGATGGTAGATATTGACATGTGTGCTGTACAGTGCTGCCAGCGCTGCATCGCCAAGGCTTAGAAGGATGAGGAAAACCTCATTAGGATCCAGAGGCTTTCCCCTCCAGAGGTAAGTAACACTCGGGGAAGTTTTCTTTATTACAGATTCCATTTAATATTTTGACTGAATGGATAGTAAGATTAGAGATAGTGATGTAAACTAGATGGGACGACCCACAGCTCACCTTTTTTTTTCAATTTTAGTACGGTCTACGAGTATCTTTTCCAGTTGTTGCCCCTAGTACCTGTTATATGCATACTGAGGAAGTTTCTCTGTGATTATGGAATTTAATGAGAAAGCACTATGCAGGAGAGAAGTTATTTATTATTATTTACTGGTTATACAGGTACAAGTCTTGACAGTGTAACACTGGATGCTTATTCTGCTTCTGATTGCTAAATCTTTGTGCTAAAACTTGCTCACAGTCTGTGCATAAATGTTGGGATTTACTGAAACAGTAAAAGTTGCCATGTCTGAGACTGGTATTGTACAATGGAAGATGATGAGAATCCTGTACAGTATTGCTTTGTGAGCCCAATCATGTATGTATTTACTCTGCTGTACAATATGATTACATTTATTTTGGTTTTCACTATAACAGACAACGTATATATTTATTTTTCTGACTATTCCTGGACATCTGTCCTAATATATCTGATTAATTCGCTTATGACTGAATTTGGTCAGTTTATCGATCAATTGGTAAGCTTTTAGTTCAATAAATGCCAAGGTTAAACATTATAAAGCCTGTAATGTATAGCTCTTTAGTCTAGTGCTGCAAGGTTCAGCGGGTGCTAGGGTTACTAACCCACCAGAAAATCATTATAGGCTTGAAATTCTGCCCTCCCGCTCACCTGCATTGTGGCGACCTGCCCCTAGCTCAGCTGCCGAGCTGGGTGGGTTGCGGCAACGAAGGTGGGTGTAGTCAAAAAACTTGGAAAAACACTGAGCAGCCGAGGGAGGGTGCGAGCTTCAGACGTCTTATGATTTACAGGCAAGTTAGTGAGTTGCTAACACTGGCACTTGCCAATCCTTCCATTACGAAGGATGAGATTTATATTAAAGTGTACCTGAGACCAAAGAGGTCTTAGGTTTTATACTTACCTGGGGCTTCCTCCAGCCCCCTTGAGGCCAGTCGGTCTCTTGCCCACTCCCATGGCTGCTCCTGTCTACCGCTGATCAGCCCAATTTTCTGGCGAAACGAGGAGTGTGCATGGCTAGGCTGGGCATGCGCGACTCGGCAACAGTACCAGGCCATCCAGCGGAAGAAAGGAGCGGCCCAGGGAGACGGCGAGAAACAGAGTGGCCTCAAGGGGCTGGAGGAAGCCCCAGGTAAGCATAAAATCTGAGACCTCTTTGGTCTCAGGTTTCCTTTTTTTTTTTTTTTAATTTTCCAAGTAAATAACACACACAAAAAACACACAACAAATAAGTTGCACAACAGCTCCACCTCACACGCAGGTGGGGGAGTGGTAACAAAAGACAAGTTCGAGTACACACTTACTTCCCTGTGTTACAATTCTTTCACCTTCCCAGCAATTCCCTCCATGAAAGGATATCACATTTAAAATTACAGCTAGGTATGTATAATCATTCAGGTGATACTGCACTCACCAACCCTACGTCAGTCACGTTTCCATATCATCAAGATGCTAATGTTCAGAGATACAGGACGTCCCTCTGGTCACAAAAATCTTTTAAGGCAGCTGCGCACACTGGATAATGTTCCAACAGTCTCTCTAGGTCCTCTCACACGGTATTTGCAATCACCCTAGGGAATAGAGAGAACTAACTAACATGCAGAGTATCGCCGCCACAACGCATCCTTGTGCACAAAAACACACGCTGTGTGTAGCTGCCTCCACCACAGAGATAGGAAAGGAAGAGTATCCCCCTTTCAGTTCTCTGCTCACCTGCAGGCTGCTTGAATTTTCAGCGTATCACAAACACATAGTCAGGACACTGTAAAAACAAGATTAAGCGTATAAAATCTTACAACTGATGTGCCTCGTCTGAGTCTCCCCGCATTCCGGCAGCATGATGCGTCCAGCCAATGGTAAGGTAGCGTGTGTGTCCTATAGCTCCGCCCTACGCGTTTCGCCACAGGTTGTGACTCATCGAGGGCTGGATCACGCATGCATCTCTGATGCTTTAATCTGCATCTGCCCGCCCACCTCCTGCCCACCCCCTTTGCGAGTCCCGTACAGAATGAAGATCAAAGTCGCGCTTTTAGGATGACGTGGAGGTTGGGCCAGGCATAAGCGCCAACATAATTCGCTACCATATTCGAGCTTTGCTGCCTTCCTACTTATTCTTCATTAAAGAGAAACTACGAGAAGTACATCTCTTCCAGAGTAAAATGAGTCATACATTACTTTTTTCCTATGTTGCTGTTACTTACAGTAGGTAGTAGAAATCTGACATTACAGACAGGTTTTGGGCTAGTCCATCTCTTCATGGGGGATTCTCAGCATGGCCTTTATTCTCTATAAAGACATTCCCTGAAAAATATATAAAGATGCTGTCCAACAGCCCTGCTTGCTGCAAATACTTACTGTAAGTGACAGCAATTTAGGAGTAACGTAACTTATGGCTCCTTTTACTTAGGAAAAAACGTCCTTCTTTTTTTATGTGTTTACAAGTATTTGAAATTTTACGATTTTCGCTACAGAAGTCCTTTAACTACACAGCGTCACTGGTTGACATTCTAGCAGTCACAACAAAATTGTCACGCATATATAGTATCTAACAATTATAATAAATTGTCACATATATCTCACATCTAAAATACTTGAATCCTTTTGCACATTAGCAATAAAGATAGTTTTACAATTTAAAAACTTTATTTTGAACCATATTGTACATTACAGAGCACTTCCCCTCCAGTTGGCAATAAATGTAATTCCTACTTCCCACTCACTCAATGATGTAAATCCGGGCCTGGGGATTTACCTTGACACATTCTTCCAGCCACTAGTTAAACAATTGCCAAATGTACTAACTGATATAAAGCTTACAATTCAAATGTTGGAGAGAGTAGATGTTGAGGAGTAGGGATGCTGAGCTTAAAGCATTCAAAGCAAACACTAGAGCACATTTATTAAGCCTTGAAAATCAAGCCAAAGATGCTGAAAACATCTTTGTACAGGCTAACTCCCCCGAAAATTGGAGAACTTGGCAACAATTAATTAGACAGTGGAGACTTGCTCAGATATCCTTAACAAAAAATGCCCTCTTACATCAAACACAGCGTATATTTGAATACGGTGATAAAAATAGTAAACTACTAGCCTGGCTTTCCAAAGACTCGAGTGCCCCTACAGCCATTCCAACTATTCTTGATTGCAATAATCTTCTACTGGTCGACCCAGAACAAATTAATACTACTTTTAGGATTTTTTATAAAACTTTGTACTCTACTAGAGCCCGATACACTACTGAGGAATTAGGCAATTATTTAGATAACATAGGCATGCCAACCCTGTCTGAGCAAAACAAGATAGTTCTTGACCAGCCTATCTCCATTAAAGAGGTTCAAGAAGCTATAGCAGACCTTAAACCCAATAAGACCCCTGGTTCTGATGGTCTTCTCTCTGAATTCTACCAATGTTATTCTGATATTTTAGCTCCCAAATTACGCTCATCATTTAACCACTCTACCCCCAGCCATACGGATTTCTAAGTCCCTTTTTCCATCCTTTCACCACCAGGGACGGAGAAATCCGTATCCTTCCGGACGCTTGCAGGTCGCATAAACAAAATGTTACTGTGGCCATCTTGTGGCCAAATAGTAAAACTACACCCTAAAGCATTTCTCACATACAAATACATTACATTTACACAAAAAATTAACTCATTACCTCCCACACTCCCCAATTTATTTATTTTTTATAATAAAAAAAAATAAAAAAATTTACAATTAAAAAAATACATAAATAGTTACCTTAGGGACTGAAGTTTTTAAATATTTATGTCAGGAGAGTACAACACTGTTACTTTATAAACTATGGGCTTGTAATTAGGGATGGACGCAAAACTGAAAAAAATGCACCTTTATTTCCAAATAAAATATTGGCGCCAAACATTGTGATAGGGACATAATTTAAACGGTTTTATAACCGGGACAAATACATTTCATGGGTTTTAATTACAGTAGCATGCATTATTTAAAAACTATAATGGCCAAAAACTGAAAAATAATGAATTTTTTCCCACATTTTTCTCATTTTCCCATTAAAACATATTTAGAATAAAATAATTCTTGGCATAATGTCCCACCTAAAGAAAGCCTAATTGGTGGCGGAAAAAAACAAGATATAGTTCATTTCATTGTGATAAGTAATGATAAAGTTATAGACGAATGAATGGAAGGAGCGCTGAAAGGTGAATATTGCTCTGGTGCTCAAGGGGTAAAACCCCTCAGTGGTGAAGTGGTTAATGAAGTGCTAGAAGGACACCCCTTACCAGAGTCGTTCTCAGAAGCAATTATAATCCTCATTCTTAAGCCTGGGAAGGACCCAACACAATGTGGGTCATATAGACCAATTTCTCTACTTAATACTGACGCCACAATTCTGGCCAAGATCTTAGCCAATAGAGTCAAACCAATTATAACCTAGTTAATACACGGAGACCAGTCTGGCTTTATGCCCAATAAAGGCACAGCCGTTAATCTGCGTAGGCTTTTTACAAACATTTCTCTGGCTTCCTCGATGTGCGGTCGTACGGTCAGCATTTTCTCTGACAATCTGCATGTACAGCTCAGGATTCATCTCCAACAGCCTTTGTAATCCAGGTTGCATTCCAGCATCAGGAACACAGAAAGGGTTTGCATGGGCGGGCTCCTGCCGGCCACCATGCTCCTCAGCAGTTACAGCGACCGGTTCAGACGTGGTCCCGTTTTCCTCTGGGTCTGGAAGTGGGCTGCTTTGCTCCAACCGCTCACTTTCCTCTGCCCCAGTTACAGCACCGTATGAACCAGGAGTGTGCTCTCCCAGCATCTGCTCCGGCTGGGTATCCAGTCGCAATAAGTCGTCGATCAATTGCGCTTTCTTTTTTTCTATACGTCATAATGCCTTTTTCCTCACACAAGTTTACTAGGTCTGCCACTGACATTTTCTTGTATCTTGCTACAGCCATTTTTGCCAAATAAAAGATAGGATAGCAAAAGAGATTGGGGGGGGGGGGGGGTGAACTCTGTGCTACACGTTTAGTCTATATAAATGGTAATGCACCGGTTATCGACCACAGATTTTTGATCTGTTCTGGCAGGTTAATAAAATAACGTTGCCGTTGATGTTCTGAACATACACAAATCCCAATAAGCTGCCAAACAATGTCACAGACCGCTAGGCCGGTCTGCGGGTGGGTCAGTCAATCAGCGTCAGAAATCCTCTCACACGGTCATTTGTTCATCACGAAGGGTAACCCGCGTTCGCAATTTGATGAACTGACTCGCGAAGGGAGCGTTCTGATACCAACCGATTCACCACACACATACAATTCAAAGATCTGCCACCAAGCGAGTTACACAGCCCGCTACTGTAATTTTACTAGGACTTCGAGAACGCTCTATTAACCCTTAGCAGTATGCAAGAATTTGGGTCAGATCGTTATGTCTGGGCCGGGTTCTCGCATACGGGTTATAAGTGTATACTTCTATTAAACACAGGGTAGCGATTTCAGGAGAATAGGTATGATTGTGTATGTTCAGCAACAGGTCATAACCGCTAAACGATTTTTAAAACGTTTAATAACAAAAATGCATTACATACAGTTATATACACCTATTAACATATAAACACAGAGCTTAAAAATAAAAAGGAATAAAATCAGAAAATTCTTACTTAGCTAGCTGAGCAGTCCATTTGAAGCATGAAGAAAAATAGTCCAGTTTAAAGGTAGCCATTCAGGTTAAAAGTCCTTTGTACACAACATGCGCCCGGTTCTCCTTGAGCACATGTCTGGACTTCCCTGGTCGATGGAAATTGAAGAACTGGGGAGGAGTTCCTCGCAAACACTTTTTACTGACCTGAGTTTTGGGGCGGTCACTACCTGGAAAGTAGGTGTGTTTAAGGCAGGGTTACCTCCTGGCAGTCAGGTTGCCACCCACAGACTCAGAGCAAGGAATGTACCAATTATTAATAATTTGTGTGACTCGGCCCAAGATTGGTGCATCGCAAATCCGAGACCATATTCATAAGCAGCATGCGACTCTGTATTAAACGAGGCTATACATGCCTAGTCTGTCACATTGGCTCTACGCAGGCCGGATAAAGTGGATTCTCTACCGATTCCTGATAGCTAGAAAAGTGCACTTCCTGTGTAGGATAGAACTGATTCCTAGGTATCAGGAAATGTAATTTTTGTCTTGCTGTGCCAACCTAATTTTGAATTATTAATACATAAAGTTCTCTTGGTCTGAAGCTTATGAGGTTGGGAGGGAATTTTGAATTTCAACCAGTTTGAGCTGGCTTGGGGAACATGAGCTGGGTGACCAAATGGCTTCTCGGCAGGGGAGTTAGCCACTTGTGACATTCTTTCCTGACACAGGATGTGGGGGAGGGCTGCTGCTCTCAGTAAGAGAGAGGGAAATTGACATCTATTGTGCATTTACCCAGGACTGACAGGAACTGTGCACGACCATGCGAAAATCGATGGCGATTTTGCGCACGACTTTCCGTAATATTCGTCACAGTAGGGTGGTTGCCTCACTGGACACCGAGAAGGCATTTCACTCAGTGGAATGGCCCTACTTGTGGGAGATCTTGAGCAGATTTGGCTTCGGCACTAAATATATTAAATGGATTCAAGCCCTGTACCAAGCTCCCAAAGCTAGAATTCGCACAGGAAGTACTATCTCAGAACCATTTCAATTATTTCGAGGAACTGGTCAGGGCTGTCCACTTTCCCCATATCTCCTCACTCTTGCGATCGAACCCATGGCTATTCTTATACATGACTCTAATCAAATTCAAGGAATCCAAGCGGGTAGTATCGAAGAAAGAATATCGCTATATATACAGATGATACTTTACTCTACTTGAATGATCCAGATAACTCCTTAACATCAGCCCTTGATACTATCACATTTGGTTCATTCTCTAGGATTAGGAATTAACCAGGATAAGTCTGTCATCATGCCCCTGGACAGTTCCCAGCCCAACACATCAACTAGCTCATTACAATGGGTTTCTCAATTTAAATATTTAGGTATTTTGATAACAAGTTGTATACATGATTATTTTCATCTTAATATTAAGCCAGTTGTAGATGCCTTTCGTAAAAAATCCCAGACATGGAAGTAACTGCCACTCTCACTTATTGGGAAAATAAATATATTTAAAATGATCTTTTTGCCCAAATTCCTTTATGTACTTCGTAATTCACCAGTCATAATTTCAAAAAAATTCTTCATTCCTTAATCTCTGCATTTATCTGGGCAGGCCAAGTTCCTAAAATTGCTCTCAACACTCTACAACTATCTATAGATCAAGGTGGTCTGGCCCTTCCCAATATGCAAGTGTACTATTATGCTGCAGTCCTAGTCACAGCTCGATGGTGGTTTGCCCAAGATAGTTACAACCCAGCAGTAGTGACTGAGGCGGCCCGTCTGGGATCTTACGAAAGGCTTACTTTGCTTCCGTATAGAGGTACCACCAATGATGAGCGCTGCACAGTACCGATGCACAGTACCGATGCAAACAGTATGTAAGGCTTGCTCGGAGGCGAGTAAATTTATTGAAGCCGGAAAGCTATTTCCCCCATATACCGGTACTCCTATCTGGAAGAACCCCAGTCTACCTCATTTTATCCAGATTCCAGATCGTAAAATATGGGCTAAAGCAGGAATTAAACATTTACAGCATATTATTCGCAATGGAACACTGATACCATTTAACGACTTCAAACAAATGTTCCCCATTACGAATAAGATGTTCTTCCGCTACTTACAGCTTCGGCATGCCTTTTCAGCACAGTTTCCTGACGGCGCTCCTGAATTGGTAATAAATGACCTTGAAAATATTCTACTGACACAACATCTAGAGAAACCCCTATCAGTTATCTACTAAGCTTTATTGGCTAAAAATAACGAAAAAATTCTCTGTTGCCAAGAAAAATGGAATCTTGATATTACGGGTTTGGACAATACTGATTGGGAAGATATACTAGAGGACTTTGTGAAAACCCCCATCTCAGCTATGGATAGACTAATTCAGGTCAAATTTCTTCATAGAACTTACCTTACTCCCGTGCGAATGCATAATATATGTGATTACAATAGTCCAATCTGCCAAAAATGATCTACCAAAAATGGTACTTTTCTACATATGTTCTGGGGATGTAGCAACATTCAAGCCTTTTGGGCTGATATTTTTACTATTATTGATGAAATCTTGGAAACCCACTTTGAAAACACACCCACTTTTGTGCTACTAGGTCTATTTGAAGACCAGACGTGCAGTAAGTATGCACAGTACTTAATCCGTATATTATGCTTTTATGCACGCAAGGAAATTCTCAGAGTCTGGAAAGGTAATACTTTACCATCCATTAATCACTGGAAGCGTACCATTAATAATGCCCTTCCTTAATACCAAATGACATACAAAAACCGTAATTGTCCACAACACTTTCATAAAATATGGGCACCATGGTACAATAATGTTATGTCGGCTGGATCTAATACAGAGCCTTGACTCTCTCTGTCCCTATATTACTATATTTGAACATGGACATTGTGAGCATATACTTGTCATGGCAGGGGTGGGCTCAGAGTCTCTCTCTGTTTTTCTCTTCTCTCTTCTTCATCTTTTCCTTTCCTTTCCTATCTTTTTTTCTCCTCTTTTTTTTTCCTTCCTTCTTCCTTCTTCTAACGGCGTTGTCCTCCTACTCCATATGCATACTAAACATTATGGTTAAATATCCAAGGTACAGTATATGGTTCAGTTATTTGATACCGGTTATATAATTTGCCTGTTGGTGATATTTTTATACTCATTCAATGTACTGAAACATTTTATGGTATTACTATTCCTATATTCCTGTTGGTATGGTTGGTAATCTCCCGCCTGTGGGAGCACAATGCTGTTCTCTGTGTATTGTTCTATCTGTGTTTAAAATAAAATTGACTTGCTAAAAAACAACAACGGAATTTCTGCACCAATTAGAGTCTTATCAAAAACCAACCAATCCTACGTTAGCAACCAGCTCCTAGCTACCTATCATCAGCTATCCCACCCATTTTGGATATAAGAGAGGTGTGACAGTCATGAAAGCTTGTGGGCTTCAGTCTGGTGTTGGAGAGAGGAGAGACAGACCCATATTAGTTGTTAAAACAATAGTCTGTTTAAAGACTGTATATAAAACAAAAGTCTTTTTTAAAGACTGTGAGAGAGAATTACCGTATTTTTCGGCATATAAGACGCACTTTTTCTTCCCCCAAACAGGGGGGGGGGGGGTAAAGTGGGTGCGTCTTATATGCCAAAGATACAAAAAAATGGGTGCAGAGTGCGCAGGGAGGCTCTTACCCGTCCTGAGCGGCGCTCCTTTCCCCCTTCTCTCCAGCTGCGATCCTCTTCTCCCTCTGGAAGTCAAGTTCGGTGAAGCTGCTGCCGCCGCTGGGTCCTCTGTTCCTCCTGTGATGAAAATAAAGATAGGTACATCAGCGGCACGTTACCTATAGTTTATGCACATCGCAATCCCTTTCCATTCACCTCACGGAAAGCTGCCCCCTGCCGCTACGCGCTGGGTCCTTCTCGCTGGCCGCCTCCTTCCCCGTCTTCACTGCACGTGCGCCGCGTCATGCATGATGTCACGCATGACACGGCGCACATGCAGTGAAGACGGGGAAGGAGGCGGCCAACGAGAAGGACCCAGCGTGTAGCGGCAGGGGGCAGCTTTCCGTGAGGTGCATGGAAGGGGATTGCGATGCGCATAAACTATCGGTAACGTGCCGCTGATGCACCTATCTTTATTTTCATCACAGGAGGAACAGAGGACCCAGCGGCGGCAGCAGCTTCACCGAACTTGACTTCCAGAGGGAGAAGAGGATCGCAGCTGGAGAGAAGGGGGAAAGGAGCGCCGTGGCAGGATCAGGTGTAGTATTGATGGTGTTGTAGTGTTAGTATAGTGTAGTGAAGTGAATTGAAGTGGTGTATTGTGTTAGTGCAGTAATAGTGTAGTGAAGTGTATTGAAGTGGTGTGGTGTGTTAGTGCACGATAGTGTAGTGAAGTGTATTGAAGTAGGTGTGTTAGTGCAGTGTTGTGTAGTGAATTGCTATGTAGCTTAGTTGGTAGGGCAGCAGGGGATAGTGTAGTGTAGATAAAGTAGGCTAGAGACAGTTTTATTTTTTTTCCTAATTTTTTTCCTAATTTTTGCCCTCCAAACTTAGGTGCGTCTTATATGCCGGAGCGTCTTATATGCCGAAAAATACGGTAGAGTGAGTGTGAGCTGTAGTAGCTAGCTAGGTGTATTTGTGAGAGAGTGACAGTAGATTGTTAGTTTGAGTGATAAATTGTAGTGTAGTGTACTAGTAGTTGCTGTGTGGAGAGGGCTAGACAGAGCCAGCCAGGCCACAGGCTTAGTGTTTGACAGAGTGAGAGATTTAGGTGATTGATTAGTTGAGTGTGGTGCAAGTTTTTTTTTTGTTTTTTAAGTTCATTTTTTTTTTGTTTTCTTTATTTTGTTTTTGATTTATTTTCCTTATTGCACCCCTTTATTTTCTTATCTGTTTTTTTAGTTTAAGTTATGTGGATTTATTTTACTTTGGTTCTGTCGCTCATACCCCTTCCCCAATAAAGTTTTTGGCCCCAAAGCAATGGAGCGAGAGCAGCAGCAATTTCCTGCTACTCCTAAAAGAAAATGGAGTGATGGTGGTGTTGGTGGATCACGTCAAGTACGTGATCAGGTTGAGGGTGGCAGCAGCAGCAGGAAGCGTTCCCCCCTGGTCATGTTGTCCCTGTGTTCGCACGCAGGAAAATTTTGACAGAGCAGCAGGCGAACAGAGTTGTTGATTATTTAGATTAGGAACCCTCTACCCAGTCTGAGGAACTTGAAGCTAGTGGCAGCAGCACCAGTAGTGGCCAGGTTCCTCATGACCAGAACCCGACCGCAGCTGCTTCTCTTGACGAGGTTTCTTCCTCCCAGTACTCTCCTCCAGAATTAAAGCTCACCTATGTTGATGAGAGAGATGTGCAGAAGGATTGGGAGGAGGCATTGGTGGAGAACATGGGACCAAGGTCCCAAGAAGTGGTGGGTTCTGTGGTGACAGAAATGGCCCCTGTGTTTTCTTCATCCAGTAGTAATTCATCACAACTGGAAGCTTGTGTCACCACCAATCTACATCACCACCAGTCAACTACAGAGGTGTTTCGTGGTCAGGTGGAGGGTCCAGAAGAGTCACTCATGGGTTCCAGTGATTTGGTTGAACTGGATAATGTTTTGGATGATGAGGCGGCTGATCCACCATGGTTGCCATCTGGTGGGTTAGGCACTAGCAGGCGTGAGCAGCATGGAGAAACAGAGCAGACGGTTGGCCAGCAGCCTGCAAGTGCTTTCCCGTCTGTCAGTAGTCACCAGTCCAATGCTGAGCATCGACGTGCTACAACAGGTTGCACCACTGCTTCACGTGCACGCACATCCCCTGCATGGAATTATTTTACTTAATCGGTGAGCAGAGGCAAATCGGGCACCGGGTTTGGCACTTCAGGGCTGATAAGCCATCTGTGCAATCACAACAGACGGGAGTTTGAATATGTAAAAAAATTACAATAAGATGGGTGGAGGAAAAGCAGCAGCAACAGGCCCCTCCTCTTCTTTTTCTAGTCGTCCTGTCCCTATCCAACCTGCTCAGTCCCATTTCAGTTCAAATCCCTCTGCATGCCAGGCTGGAAGAGGACTCCAGACCTCGGCAAGCACCTCATCACTCTTGTTGGTTTCCTCTGAATCACCAGTGTTCCAGCGTCAGGCCTCTGTGCCTGAAATGTTGCAGAGGAAGCCGATGCTCCCTGCAACTGATTCGTTTGTTGTGAAAAATAATGTGCTCCTGGCAAGGCTGTTGGGCCAACAGCTGCTGCCCTACCAGTTTGTGGACTGTGCCCCCTTCCGCAGACTGATGAACAGTGTTGCTCCACAATGGCGGATCCCCAGCCACCATTATTTTTCCAGGAATGCTATCCCTGTCCTTCACCAGCGCATTGTGGAGTGTGTCGGCCGGTCTATAGCTCACGCTGTCGGTGGCAAGGTGCACTTCACTATGGATGGCTGGAGCAGCAGGCATTGGCAGGGAAAGTATCTAACTTTTACCGCCCATTGGGTCACCCTCCATGGTGCTGCTGAGGAGGGTGCAAGATCTGGGGCATCTCAGCTGGTGGTGCCGCCACGTGGGTTGAAGGGGAGGCTTGTTCTACTTCCCTCTGCTACCTGTTCTGTCCAAGGCCATTCCGCCGATGCTGAGCCTCCTAAAAAGTGGTCCCGCTCCTACACTGGTCTGCAGCACCATCGATGCCAAGCAGTGCTTAAATCCATAGACGAGAACAGGCAAACCGGATCTGTAATCCTTGCAGCCTTACAGGATCAGATTCGGCGGTGGCTTTTCCCCCGAAAACTGGACACAGGTTTAGTGGTGTCTGATAATGGTGCCAACATGCTGGCCGCCATTTCGGAAGGTGGCTACACTCACTTACCTTGCTTGGCCCACGTCTCCAACCTTGTAGTCCAGAAATTTCTACAAACTTTTGATGGGTTGAAGGACGCTGTGGCCTCAGCACGAAAAGTGTCAGCCCACATCCTTCGCTCATCAACCGCGACCTTGAAACTGCTGCAGCGCCGCCATAGCCTGCCGCAGCACAGGCTTATTTCTGATTGTCCGACGAGGTGGAACTCCACCCTCCACATGCTGGAGAGGTTGTGAGAGCAGCGCATGGCAGTGAGGCATCTCCTCAGACATCATCCTCCAGAACAGGGCCTCTGGACTACATTACTGGGGACCAGTGGCAGCTGATTGGACAGGTCTGTAAAGTGTTGGAGCCGTTTGAGCAGGCAACAAAATTGGTCAGTGAGGAGCACTGCAGCATATCAGAAGTGCTCCCTATTATCTTCATGCTGGACAAGGCTCTTGACAAAGTGCTCGGACAGGGGGAAGAAACCCTACTGAACAGTGGTCAGTCAAGTGGGGGAGTGAGTGAACATGCTAGGGTCCTGGATGAGGAGGCAGAGCTTGTGGAAGCGGAAGAGCCCATTGTCCGGGGGTGGGAAGAAGATTCTGATGATGTGCAGCTGGAGCATGACGACAGTTCTGACAGCCAGGAAGACGTTATGGCAGACATCTCTTCCCTATGGCTGCGCATATGATCCAGTGCCTCCGTAAGGACCCCCGGATTAAAACTCTAAAATCAAGGCTCGACATGTGGGCGGCCACCATCTTAGATCCCCGGTGCAAGGGGAAAATGCGGCAGTTCATACCCACCTCCCAAGCAGACGCCAGGATGAGCCAAATCCGGGATGCCCTCCTTCGTTGGGTAGAAGATGCGTTTCCTGTACCTGTATCCCGGGCCCAAGCTACCAAGCCTCATCATACTCAGCAAAGGTCTGGTGGTCCCACTCCCAGCAGCAGCACCAATAGCCAATCTATGAACCTGCTGAGTATGTTGAAGGAATTTTATCAGCCAATGCCAGATACTCCTTCTAGCAGCAGCACCAACAACAGGCAAAGTAGTCACCGCCAGCGGCTGGCCTGTATGGTGAATGATTACTTGGGGTCGGCCAGTGCTCCAGACAATATGGAGAGTAATAATGACCCCATGGAGTATTGGACAAAACAACTGGATACCTGGCCTGAACTCGCTCAGTATGCACTTGAGGTTCTTGCATGCCCAGTGTTCTTTCTGAGGCAGTATTTAGTGCTGCAGGTGGGGTGGTCACTGACCAACGGACCCGTCTGTCCACAGACAATGTGGACATACTAACATTCATAAAAATGAACTCACTGATTCACGATGAAGATTGGACAGACTAAATTAAAATGTTGCTGTAATGACTGCCGTGGAACTCTAGGTCCCATGGCCTACAACAACTCCTGCTGCTCCCCCCAAAAAATTATAATGACTGCTGTGAAACCACCTCTAGGTCCCATGGCCTACGACAACTCCTGCTGCTCCCCAAAAAAATTGTGATGACTGCCGTGAAACCACCTCTAGATCCCATGGTCTACGACAACTCCTGCTGCTCCAAACAAAAATTGTGATGACTGCCATGGAACCACCTCTAGGTCCCATGGCCTACGACAACTCCTGCTGCTCCCCCCAAAAAATTGTGATGACTGCTGTGGAACCACCTCTAGGTCCCATGGCCTACGACAACTCCTGCTGCTCCAAAAAAAAAAATTGTGATGACTACCGTGAAACCACCTCTCGGTCCCATGGCCTACGACAACTCCTGCTGCTCCAAACAAAAATTGTGATGACTGCCATGGAACCACCTCTAGGTCCCATGGCCTACGACAACTCTTGCTGTTCCAAACAAAAATTGAAATGACTGCCGTGGAACCACCTCTAGGTCCCATGGCTTACAACAACTCCTGCTGCTCCAAACAAAAATTGTGATGACTGCCGTGGAACCACCTCTAGGTCCCATGGCCTACGACAACTCCTGCTGCTCCAAAAAAAAATTGTGATGACCACCGTGAAACCACCTCTCGGTCCCATGGCCTATGACAACTCCTGCTTCTCCCCAAAAAAATTGTGATGACTGCCGTGAAACCACCTCTAGGTCCCATGGGCTACGACAACTCCTGCTGCTCCAAACAAAAGTTGTGATGACTGCCGTGGAACCACCTCTAGGTCCAATGGCCTACGACAACTCCTGCTGCTCCAAATAAAAATTGTGATGACTGCCATGGAACCACCTCTAGGTCCCATGGCCTACGACACCTCCTGCTGCTCCCCCCAAAAAATTGTGATGACTGTTGTGGAACCACCTCTAGGTCCCATGGCCTACGACAACTCCTGCTGCTCCCAAAAAAAATTGTGATGACCACCGTGAAACCACCTCTCGGTCCCATGGCCTACGACAACTCCTGCTGCTCCAAACAAAAATTGTGATGACTGCCGCGGAACCACCTCTAGGTCCAATGGCCTACAACAACTCCTGCTGCTCCAAACAAAATTGTGATGACCGCCATGGAACCACCTCTAGGTCCCATGGCCTACGACACCTCCTGCTGCTCCCCCCAAAAAATTGTGATGACTGCCGTGGAACCACCTCTAGGTCCCATGGCCTACGCCAACTCCTGCTGCTCCAAAAAAAATTGTGATGACCGCCGTGAAACCACCTCTAGGTCCCATGGCCTACGACAACTCCTGCTGCTCCAAAAAAAATTTGTAATCAGGATTGTGATTCAGCCACCACTAAAGCCAAAGTTATCAGCAGGACTGCCAGGGAACTGGTATTTGTTTAAAATGAGTCATCCATTATGTTCCCTTTAACATTGTGGAAACGGTTCCGCCGGAATGCGGAATTCCACAGAGATCCGCCGGAATGTAGCGGTTACGGAATTTCGTTAACGTGGAATCCGGAATTTCCGTGATATCGGAAATCGCCTGTTCTGATCATCCCTATTGAGGAGGGTTTGATACTTGGAACAGCAGACGTAAGCTCTTTGTGTACTAACAGGAGAGAATTATCTAAAATAGAGACGAGGTGGATCCACACGTTGGGAAGCCTGTCACCACTGAGGTTATCAGCTGTTTTATAGCTAACTAGTGGACCAAAGACGGTTAATATAACGGGCTATGGGACTCTCTCACAACCCCCCTCCCCCTGAGACCACCGCCGCATGTCAGCACGCGCCCACCCGAGCAAACGCCATGCATGCACGGACACACAGGAGGAGGACGCAGCAACAAAGGGGATTTATTATTTAGGATGACTAATTGGTGGGAGTAATATTAATTGTGGTAAGGCTGTATAAACGCAATAAAAGCAATGGTTCCAGTGTTAGTTGGATGTGCATGAGGTGGTTTGATCAGCTAACTATCCATTTTTGGGCGGATGCAAAAATATGTTAGTAACTGAACACTGTTTGGTTAGAACTTTGATCGGTCCTGAGTTGAGACCGATTACAATCTAAGATTGACGTGTATGAGGGGGATTGACTAGATACTCCAATTCCAATTCCAAGATGCAAAAACATTTGATGTATTTTTGTGATACGGGGAACAGAGTATTGTATGGTTTGAAACTTGATGAGTTCTAGGCATAGCTAGTGTAAGTGATGTCTACTATAGGTTATGGGCAATGGTGCAACTTGCAGGCAGCTTTCCCTCCAGAGGTGGCAATATACAGTGACTTGCAAAAGTATTCGGCCCCCTTGAAGTTTTCCAGTTTTTGTCACATTACTGCCACAAAAATGAATCAATTTTATTGGAATTCTACGTGAAAGACCAATACAGAGTGGTGTACATGTGAGAAGTGGAACGAAAATCATACATGATTCCAAACATTTTTTACAAATAAATAACTGCAAAGTGGGGTGTGCGTACTTATTCAGCCCCCTGAGTCAATACTTTGTAGAACCACCTTTTGCTGCAATTACAGCTGCCAGTCTTTTAGGGTATTTCTCTACCAGCTTTGCACATCTAGAGACTGAAATCCTTGTCCATTCTACTTTGCAAAAAAGCTGCAGCTCAGTCAGATTAGATGGACAGCGTTTGTGAACAGCAGTTTTCAGCTCTTGCCACAGATTCTCGATTGGATTTAGACAGGGCCGGATTACCAACCAGGCAACAAAAGCAGTTGCTTGGGGCCCCATTCAGAGTCAAAGGGGCCCCATCAACACATAAACCAGCCCTCGCCATCCTGTCAGCGGTGGCTGGATGATATAATGGTTAAAGGGACTCTGAGCAGTACAGTAACTATGGAAAGATGCATATCATTTTAAAGCTCTCTTTCTCCTCTTTCCAATGATATATAAACCGCTGCCCTATGCCTTTTAGTTTTTGCTATTTTCGCGAAAATATTTTCGCTGCAGCAAGAATGATAGCAGCAGATGGCAAACGCTCACTCACCTATCCATGATCCAAGCGATAGAGATCCCATCATCTGAAACCCATCTGTCTCTTCTACAGTGCAGCCGCTCGCTCTGAACTTCCTGATTCTCAAATCAGACAGGAAGTAGGAAGTAGTAATAGTAGTAGTAACAGAGCGGCAGCACCCAGGAGACAGATGGGCTCCGGATGACAGGACCTCTATTGCTTGGATAGCAATAGGTGAATGTGAATCATCTGGTGCTGTCATTCTCCCCCGCTGCGGCTGCCTTCTCTGCTGGACTATCGTATTCACTGGGATGGAGGCTGCATGGTGGCTGTCTAGTTTGGGAGGAAATTGATTGTTCGGTGGTGGGGGTGGTTATGTAATTCTGTCTGGGGAACGGCTTCCGGTTTGGCGGTGTCCAGAGCTTTCTGCTATTGCCTGGCTGGAGATGCAGGGGGAAAGTGCTGCTGCTGTGATATCTGGCGCCCTCTTCACAGGGGTGCCACAGCCCCTGAGTGCAAATGTCCCTGCCATTCATCTCTCATTCTGCATTTTGCCGTTGCTATTCCCTGCATTGTGCACCCACAGAGGAAAGCGGGCTGTTGCCCATAGCAACCAGTAGCTCGGCTGCCCCAGTGTGTGCGGCATGCTGCTGTGCAGCTGCATCTTCTGATTCTATTACGACATGATGGGGGGGGCCCAAATCAGTTACTTTGCTTAGGGCCCCATTTAGCCTTAATCCGGCTCTGGATTTAGATCTGGACTTTGACTGGGCCATTCTAACACATGGATATGTTTTGTTTTAAACCATTCCATTGTTGCCCTGGCTTTATGTTTAGGGTCGTTGTCCTGCTGGAAGGTGAATCTCCGCCCCAGTCTCAAGTCTTTTGCTGTCTCCAAGAGGTTTTCTTCCAAGATTGCCCTGTATTTGGCTCCATCCATCTTCCCATCAACTCTGACCAGCTTCCCTGTCCCTGCTGAAGAGAAGCACCCCCAGAGCATGATGCTGCCACCACCATATTTGACAGTGGGAATGGTGTGTTCAGAGTGATGTGCAGTGTTAGTTTTCCGCCACACATAGCGTTTTGCATTTTGGCCAAAAAGTTCGATTTTGGTCTCATCTGACCGGAGCACCTTCTTCCCTAGTTTGTTGTGTCCCCCACATGGCTTGTGGCAAACTGCAAACAGGACTTCTTATGGTTTTCTGTTAACAATGGCTTTATTCTTGCCACTCTTCCATAAAGGCCAACTTTTTGCAGTGCGCGACTAATAGTTGTCCTATGGACAGATTTCCCCACCTGAGCTGTAGATCTCTGCAGCTCGTCCAGAGTCACCATGGGCCTCTTGACTGCATTTCTGATCAGTGCTCTCCTTGTTCGGCCTGTGAGTTTAGGTGGACGGCCTTGTCTTGGTAGGTTTACAGTTGTGCCATACTCCTTCCATTTCTGAATGATCGCTTGAACAGTGCTCCGTGGGATGTTCAAGGCTTTGGAAATCTTTTTGTAGCCTAAGCCTGCTTTAAATTTCTCAATAACTTTATCTCTGACCTGTCTGGTGTGTTCTTTGGACTTCATGGTGTTGTTGCTCACAATATTCTCTTAGACAACCTCAGAAGCCATCACAGAGCAGCTGTATTTGTACTGACATTAGATTACACACAAGGTGCACTCTATTTAGTCATTAGCATTCATCAGGCAATGTCTATGGGCAACTGACTGCACTCAGACCAAAGGGGGCTGAATAATTACGCACACCCCACTTTGCAGTGTAACATCTGTAGGAATGGCGGCTGGGGACACTCAGGGTGTAAACGCAGCCGCCTTTGTTCACTCTTCCCAGACCTCATCCGTTCCGTCGGCATCTAGCACGCCGGGACCGGTATTGTCATCAGCTCATAGGGTCGCTGTCTCGAGCGGCTGCGCGCGGAGACAGGATCTTTATGCTGGGAGAAGGCGCGTCAGCTGACCTGCCGGTCGGCTGATGTCAGAGGTGACTCTCGGCGCTCGGATTGGCTGTTTCCGAGCTGGGCGCAGCTGAGAGCCTTCCTCTGCTTCTTAAGCCTCCGTTCTCCATTAGCTAGCTGTCTGCTGTCGTGAATACTTCGTGTTAGCGCTCAGACCTTAGACTAGTATCCGGTGTGCTTTGATCTGGGAGGAAACCAGGGATTTCACACAAGACTAGGACTATTGTATATTGTTATTATTTGATTACCTGTGTATGATTCTGGCTATTCTCTGACCTCACATTTGCTTACTGATTCTGTACTTCTGCCTATCTGACCCTTGTTGCTGAACCTCTGCCTGATTACCTACTATTCTCCAGCCTGTCGTTCCTGTACTAATACTGCCTCTCTGTTGCCGAACCTTGCCTGTCTGACCACTCCTCTCACCAGTGGTCCTTTGCCACTGGTGAGGTGTTTGTAGTATTACCCACCAGCTCCACTGGTGAGGTGACACTTGTTACTGATAGTACCTTGCCAGCTCCTCTGGTAAGGTCTTGCCAAACTATACAGTTACTGTGTCTGATAGTACCTTGCCAGCTCCTCTGGTAAGGTCTTGTCAAACTATCCAGTCACTTATCTCTGATACAGTAGCGTTCCTACAATAGGGCGCAGGGGGGCGTGGCGCACCGGGTGACAGCCAGCCAGGGGGGTGTCGCCACGACCCCCCATGCAGCCGCAGCAGAGGAAGAGCAGCGCTGGAAGGAGGGGTGACAGGGATAGCGGCGGGGAGGGGGGAAAGATCCCCCCCTCCCTCACCTGGGTCCCCTCCTTCCGCCTCTCTTCCCCTTCAAATGACAGCGGAGGCAGCGGGCAACTTAGAGTAAGGGCGGGCGGGCAGAGACGACTACTCACTTTACGTCTGGCTGCGTTCCAGCAGCTGGAACGCTGTGTCGCCGTCACATGCCTCGTCTCCGCCTCCAATGCTGTGACACGCATTGGAGGCGGAGAAGAAGGCACGTGACGGCGACGGAGCGCTCCAGCTGCTGGGACGCAGCCAGACGTAAAGTGGGTAGTCGTCTCTGCCCGCCCGCCCTTACTCTAAGTTGCCCGCTGCCTCCGCTTTCATTTGGAGGGGAAGAGAGGCGGAAGGAGGAGACCCAGGTGAGGGGGGATCTTTCCCCCCTCCCCGCCGCTATCCCTGTCACCCCTCCTTCCAGCGCTGCTCTTCCCCTGCTGGAGCAGCTATACTGGGGGCAACTAAACTAGCTATACTGGGGGCAACTAAACTAGCTATACTGGGGGCATCTATACTAACTATACTGGGGGCATCTATACTAACTATACTGGGGGCAACTAAACTAGCTATTCTGGGTGCATCTATACTGGGGGCAACTGTACTGGGGGCATCTATACTAGCTATACTGGGGGCAACTAAACTAGCTATACTGGGGGCATCTATACTAGCTATACTGGGGGCAACTATACTGGGGGCATCTATACTAGCTATACTGGGGGCAACTAAACTAGCTATACTGGGGGCATCTATACTAACTATACTGGGGGCAACTAAACTAGCTATTCTGGGTGCATCTATACTGGGGCAACTGTACTGGGGGCATCTATACTGGGGGCAACTATACTAGCTATACTGGGGGCAACTAAACTAGCTATACTGGGGGCATCTATACTAGCTATACTGGGGGCATCTATACTAGCTATACTGGGGGCAACTAAACTAGCTATACTGGGAGCATCTATACTAGCTATACTGGGGGCAGCTATACTAGCTATACTGGGGCAACTATACCAGCTATACTCGGGGCAACTATACTAGCTATACTGGGGGCAGCTATACTAGCTATACTGGGGACAACTATACTGGGGACAACTAAACTAGCTATACTGGGGGCAACTAAACTAGCTATACTGGGGCAACTATACTATCTATACTGGGGCAGCTCTGGGGGCAACTATACTATCTATACTGGGGGCAACTATACTAGCTATATTGGGGGCAACTATACTAGCTTCACTGGGGCAGCTATACTGGGGGCAACTGTACTAGCTATACTGGGGGCAACTATACTAGCTAATACTTTAAATTACAGTTAGCTCCGCCCTCATGCGGTCATGACCACGCCCAATTTTTTGCCCGTTGTGGCCACGCCCATTTTTAAAGGGGGGGGTGTCTTTTAATACCCAGCACCGGGTGCCAAATGCCCTAGGTACGCCACTGCTCTGATAGTACCTTGCCAGCTCCTCTGGTAAGGTCTTGTCAACCTATTCAGTTCTGTTGTAGCTAGTACCCACCAGCTCCTCTGGTGAGGACTAGCATTGTTCTCAGTTAGTGCCCACCAGCTCCTCTAGTGAGCACTCAGTACTTACTTATAGGATCTTGCCTTGTACCTACTTCGTAGCTACGTTCACTGTAGTCCCTTACCAGCTCCACTGGTAAGGTCCGGTTAAAGTATACAGGCACGCATTCTGACAGTACCTTACCAGCTCCTCTGGTAAGGTCTTGCTTTATATTGCCATTACCTGTACGGATAGTACCTTACTAGCCCCTCTCTGGTAAGGTTCAGTCAAACTATTAAAGTACAGTGTTGCTAGGCCTCCCAGCTCCTTTGGGAGGCTCTATCTTCTTATTGTTTACTGTTGCACCAATCACTATCACATAGTACATTGTGAGCTATACTTGCATTATTGGTGTTTCTGCAGATCACCACATAATCAGGTATAGTGTCTGCATTATTGGTGATACTGCAGATCACCCAATAATCAGACGTCTGAGTAGCAGCACCCAATCGTTACATACAGTTATTTATTTGTAAAAAATGTTTGAAATCATGTATGATTTTCATTCCACTTCTCACGTGTACACCACTTTGTACTGGTCTTTCACGTGGATTTCCGATAGAATTGTTTCATGTTTGTGGCAGTAATGTGACAAAATGTGGAAAACTTCAAGGGGGCTAAATACTTTTGTAAGCCACTGTATAAGGTTTTATGTGGAGAAAGGGAAATCTGCTGAGCATGTAGGGCTTCCTGTCGCATTCCCCCCGGAGGGATTGCTCCGATGAGGATTGTATGTAGCCGACTATATAGCAGCAAC
Organism: Hyperolius riggenbachi; assembly: GCF_040937935.1. Lineage (NCBI taxonomy): Eukaryota > Metazoa > Chordata > Amphibia > Anura > Hyperoliidae > Hyperolius > Hyperolius riggenbachi. The sequence goes on along the minus strand of NC_090646.1, from coordinate 537,392,101 downwards.
TGAAATGAAAAGTATGCTTCACTGTTAACGTGCGCATTTTGTGGTAACGCACTGCAGGTTGTTTGATAATTTACCAAACTATTTACCGCTTCTGTGAAAATCTTAGTAACTACCGTATTTTTCAGACCAGAAGACGCACTTTTTCTCTCCTAAAAATGTCTTCTGGTCCAAATGCTTTTTTTTGCCGATGCCAATGCCTGTCCTTCTCCCCCCACTTATCCTCACTGCAACATTGAAGTGCATGAGGGCCTGAGCACTACAGAGTAATTCCTTTTAGGCTGCTTACACACTAAGACGTTACAGGCGCACGTTAGTGCGCCTGTAACGCTCCCCCAACGCACAGCAATGTAACACAAGTGGGCTGTTCACTTCACACAGCCCACGTTGCGTTACATGTAACGCTGCACGTCGGAAAGTGCAGCATGCTACGGCGTTAGAGCGGCTATAGCCGCGTTAGACTGTTTGCACATGCGCAGTGTGGGTTGAGAGGAGGCAGGGAGATGCTGCTACAGTAGCCGCGCACATGGCTACTTAATATTCACTGCACTAGCGGCCGCTGATTGGCCAGCGGGACCACGTGATGCGGAGAGTCTCGCTCCGCATCACGTGGTCCCGCCGGCCAATCAGCGCCACTCTGGGAGACCTTATACGGATAGAGCCGCCTAACGCGGCTCACTCTACCGTCCTCTCCCGCACCACCATACGTTGCATTCGGTGCACGTTATGCGACCTTAACGTAGCACCTAACGCAACATCTTGGTGTGCAAGTAGCCTTACTGAATCAATAAAACTTAACCTTTAATAAATTGTTAAAAATTCAAGGTGTCTGACTGAATGAATTTCTCAAAAAAGTTTTGACTTTCAAAACTCATCCCTCCTACAAAGAGTTGGAAGTGAAATTACAAAACAAGGTTCATAATCATAAGGAGAGCATTAAGAGTAAAAAACATAAAAAATATACCCGCGACTGTAGAGATTTTAAGAACAATAAAGTCTATGACCAGAGCCGTTCCCTCAAAAAACCACAACCAAAGCCGGTGTCAGGACATACGGACACTGAGACAGATACTAACACTGAATCGGAAAGCGAACATAATTCTGATTTAGAGTCAGGGGAGACAAAAAACGTTCCACAGAGACCAAAAGGGAGGGGGAAACCCAGGGGAGGCCAACCAAAATCAGGGGGCACCCCGAGAGATCTACAAAACAGGGACAAATGGGGATACAAACCCCGTTATTGGAAACAGAGGGAAGAGGAGTGGTGACAGAACATGATTCTACTGATAGGATGAAAATTATAAATCTGACAGACTATACACTTAATGAAGCAGAAATCAATGTTTTGTCAAAGGGTTTATCCTTTGTGCCTACTCCACATTTTGATTTATTTGATACTGTTAAGGACATCAATCTGTTTGCCAGAAAGTTAGCCATAAAAAAATATATGTGCACTCTGAATGTGCAAAGCAGGAGGGACCTTATGAGGGATGAGCAGGCCTTAAGTAATTTAAATGCGCTCCTGGAGGAGAACACCTCAGGAGAGAGACCGACTTGTACACCTGTCAGTAATTTGCAAGGGAAAAGTAAATTTTGCCCACCAATCAGTCAGTATCCGTCTATACAGACCTTTGTCGATGTTGTTACTAAGGAATTAGAGAATTTGGCCAGGATGGGGAGCCATAAAAGGGTGACATATAACAATCTCAACCCTATCGAGAGAAAAGCTTTAGATGACCTTTCAAGAAATAATGACCTCATTATTAAAAAATCTGACAAGGGGGGCAACATTGTTGTAATGTCAAGGGACGGATATATTGAAATGTGTAATAAACTCTTGAATGATAGGAGGTAATATTGAAAACTAAACCAGAATCCAACGAGTAAATTTCTAGATGAATTTGAGGCCTTGCTGAAATCTGCACTTGATAGGAAAATCCTGGACAAAGGAGACTTTGAATGTATTTGTATTAAACATCCCACTGTACCTGTATTTTACGCTCTCCCAAAGGTCCATAAGAACTCCTCCTGTCCACCCAGGAGACCGATTGTGTCAGGGAATAATAGCCTTACTGAGAATGCAAGCAGATATTTAGATTTATTTTTAAGACCCTTTGTTAAAAGTCTTCCATCTTATTTAAGAGATACCATGGCTTTACTGAACAAACTGCATGATGTTAAAATCACAGAAAATACGTGGTTAGCAAGCTTGGATGTGGAATCATTGTATAACAACATACAACATAATCTGGGTATTGATGCAGTGGATTATTTTCTAAGATCCCGAAGTATCCATGTACGTGAACATTCTGTTTATTTTCGAACTACTTAGGTTTATACTGACACACAACTATTTCCTCTTCCAAAATCAATATTATTTGCAGGAGAGGGGTTGTGCTATAGGGACGGCTTGTGCCCCCTCATATGCCAACCTCTTCCTAGGGTGGTGGGAGGATGTATTGGTGTTCAATGAGGAATTGGCCATTTACACCTCGCATGTGCTTTTCTGGGGCCGTTTCATAGATGATATCTTCATCTTGTGGGACGGCCCCAGGGAGCTTTTCGAGGACTTTGTGGGTGAATTGAATAACAACAGGATTGGGATGTTCTTCACACATGAGGTTAGCCTTAAATACATTGACTTTCTGGACGTACATATTGAGAAAAATGATGATGGTGGATTGAGCACTAGAATATTTCGTAAGCCAACAGCTACAAACTCCCTCTTGTCATGGGATAGCTTCCACCCAGATCCCTTTGAAATGTGGTATCCTGAAAGGACAATTCCTTCGGGCTAGGAGAAATTGTTTCGATCCAACTGATTTTGACAAAGAATGTAAAAATTTACATAAAATATTCCTTGATAGGGGGTACCCTAAAAAAATATTGGAGAACGCGGAGTCTAAAGCTAGATCTACTGATAAAGCAGATCTGCGGCCCAAAAAGAAACAGGATTCAAAAATGGGGACAACAAGAATTATAAGCACCTATTCTATGGAATCGTCTTTCGTCAAAAAAATCATTAGTACACATTGGCCCATTTTACAATTGGATTCGGATCTGAAAAAAATTATTCCACTTAATCCACAGTTTACGTATAGGAGGGGGAGAAACCTAGGGGATTCCCTTGTACACTCCTTTTTGCCAGAAAAAAAGTGGCCAAAAACAGAGGAATCCATATAAGAAAAAAAACTGGTTGGACCAGGATTTAAATGGGATGCACAGGTGGTAAGTGCAAAGCTTGTCCCTTTGTATCTAGATGTTGCAATTTTACGGCCCCAAAAAATGGTAGAGTGTTTAATCTTTTCGACTTTTTTAACTGTGATACAGAAGGGGTCGTATATGCAATTCAATGTTCATGTCCTTTGTTGTATATCGGTGAAACGACCAGAGCAGTTAAAACTAGGATTTTGGAGCATATAAGTGACATCAAACACAAAAGAAATACATCTGTGGCCCGACACTTTGTTGAGAAACATAATGGTGAATCACACTCTCTCAAATTTTGGGTAATACAGGAGTGGCATTTGGGACCCCGTGGGGGCAATCTTGATCAGATATTGAGACAACTAAAATCTAAATGGATCTATAGGTTGGGCACCCTTAACCCGGGGGGTTTAAAACCTCCCTGGCGGTAAGCCCGAGCTGAGCTCGGGCTATGCCGCGCAGGGGGAGATCTCAGCCCCTGGTGGGGCGATTTTTATCCTGTAAAGTGCTGTACGCGCAGCTAGCACTCTGCTAGCCGCACGTACAGCTTGATCGCCGCCGCTCTGCGGCGATCGCCCGCACGCAGCGGCGCAAGAGGCCCCCCCCCGCCAGAGCCCTGCGCTGCCCGGACCAATGAGTTCCGGGCAGCGCTATGGGCTGGATCGGAGACGTCTGACGTCAGCTGACGTCCATGACGTCATTCCGATCGTCGCCATGGCGACAGGAGAAGCCAAACAGGGGAGCGCGTTATATACGCGTTCCCGTTTGCTATTGTTGCTGGCGATGATCGAACTAGAGGGACACATGCGCCCTCTAGTGGAGTTTCATGTAGCTACCACTCTGGTAGCTTTACATGAAACATAAATTATTTTTTTTTAAAAATTGGATTCCTGCAATTTTTGCAGAAAAAATTAACCGCTAAGGAGGTTAAATGAGGGGTTTACCTTCTCCCCTTTTCTTTGAATCCCATGCCTTTAGGCTTTTGAATTGATCTTTTCCCCCATTGCTATTCTAGTGTCCTTCCTCTTCTCAATTAATTTAATACTCAATCTGGTTAATGGGTCCAAATCATGAGTATTTTGTCCTTAACAGTATCATGCAATTACCCTCTTTTTGTTACTACCTTTTGTTCAAATATACACTCCTTATCTACCAATACTTAGGAGGTATATCCCTCTCTCATATCCATATAGCGTACACACGTTTTTGTACGCCTGTTGGCTGGCCTATACGGTTGATTCTACGTGCTTACAAGCGCAATGTTGCTATGACGACGCGTTCGATCGATGCATCCATTGGTACGCATGAGCCCTTACTCTGCCGCATTACGTTAACTATGCATGCGTCTCACGTATGTTTGTACGCATAGGGCTGTTGGGAATCCCGCCTCTGCTCTCGACTGATTGGCCGACTCTCATGACTGGCCGTGACCGACCACGGACCAATCAGATAGCGAGATTCACGGAGAATGTAATTTTTATATTTACCTTCTGATGCTAGGGGACCTGGGATGGGGCTTTTTGCTTCCTTATCCATTACTGACAGAAACTGAAGGCCCAGCATCTTTTGCAAGTCATTTTGAGAAATTCATTCAGTCAGACACCTTGAATTTTTAACAATTTATTAAAGGTTAAGTTTTACTGATTCAGTAAAAGGAATTTTGTAGTTTAAGTATAAATTTCAGGTTCTGTTTTTTGCACTACAGAGTAAGGCTGTAAACTCCGCTTGCGGACCCTCCCCGAAAGTTTAATCTGCCCGGTGCTGCTTATCTACTGCTGGCGTTCTGCCGCCGAATAGAGAGAGAAGCTGGCAGCTGAATGAAACAGCGTGTAGCAGCGTAGTGCTAAACCGCAGTGACTTAACCACTGGAGGCTATCAGGAGGATGCCTGGTCTGACAGCAGTGGGTGGTGCTCAGCTGAGCTGAAGCTCACATGTCCGCTGCTAGGGGGTCCTTAAGCAGTGGCAATGAGAATTCAGTGTGTGGGCTGGGGGATGTTCGCGCTGCCTCTTCTTCCTCCTGCACCCCTGAATGATGCCGTTCCGCCTCATCAACGCTGGTGACCTCCGGCTCTGAGCGTGGTGCCCAGCATCTCCCACCACACCGCAACCTGCATGATTGCCTGGCTCCTGGCAATAGACAGAGTGGGCTGCAGATGCCAAGTTTTCCATGTAAGGTTATAGAAGGGAGGAAACAAATGTAAAAACGTATTAAAGTGATTCTGAAGTGAAGTTAACAAAACAAAAACAACAACAGATACTCACCTAAGGAGAGGGAAGGCTCTGGGTCCTATATAGAGCCTTCCCTTTCTTTCTACGGTCCCCGCATTCCAGCATTGGATCCCTTGATAGCAGTCTCTGACCGATGGGTCAGTGACTGCTCACTCCACCACTATTGGAATCTTCAGCAGCCTGAGTGCTCCCAAAGATGCGTCACTCCGTAAGGCGCATGCGCGAACTCAGGAAGGCTCTATAGGACCCAGAGCCTTCCCTCACCTTATTTATTTATTGTATTTATAAAGCGCCAACATATTACACAGCGCCTTAGGGCTGAAACCCACAAGAGTATTTTTGGAGCGTTTAGGGATCACTTTCAATCGCTAGCGATTTCCCTAAATGCTCTGCCAATGTAAATTGATGGTACATATTCCACTAGAGCAATTGCGATTAGGCAAATCTCAATCACAGGACTTGCAGCATTCCCATTCTAATGTATTGTATAGGAGCAGGGAAATTGCTCCAAACATCGCTTGCAAAGCGCTATCACAAATCGCTAGCGATTGCGTTTTGTAGTGGGTCCCAGGCCTTAGGTTTTGTTTTTTTTAAAGCAGACCTGAACTCAGAACATCCTCTGTGCTCTAAAAGATACAGAACAGCACAATAACCAACAAAAACATTTCTTTGTTACAGTTGATACAAATCATAAAATAAATAGGCACTGTTTCTACTTCCTGATTAATGGAAGCAGACATAATGTTCATTTTCAAATGGGCTTACCTGCCATAGGCAGTCATGTGACACAGGGGAGATATCAGATTACAACTTGTGATTAGACACAAATGAGGGGGCTAAACTCTCTAAGTACATACAAGGTGCATTTCTCTGCTTTCCTTCAGTCCTGAGTTCAGGTCCACTTTAACTTCGCTTCAGACTCCCTTCAAACTATTCAGGAAAATAAGAAAGTTAATAACCTACTTCCCTAATTTTCCAATCAGTAACCACATACACATGGTATGGACTGGACGGTCTCTCTGAGGCTATCTGTGTATCTATTCCACAACTGCAGACATGTAACTGGAAAGATATTTGCTACAGGAACACCACCCCATACAGAGCTGTGTGCGCCTCAGTAACATACTCCAGAGATAGCCTCATGTTTCAGCCACACGTCATCTTGTAATCAGAGCTGCATTTTTTAAACTAGTTCATACATAAGATTCTGCCAGTGGGAAGTTTCAATAGAAGCAGCAGCAATTCCAGGGGACGGACGGAGAAGAGATGTGTATGGGATGTACAGGCTGTATATGGGATATATGACCCCTCCCCAGCAGCCATTGTCTGTGAGCCGCTCCCGCCTCGCCTCCCCCGCACACTACACATCTCTACAATTTGAATTTTGTTTCAGGCAATAAATGTGGGCAAGTCTTGAGCGCTGATTGGCCGTGGGGCACCACGTGTTATTTCTGGCGCCATATTGAGGGCACGCCTCTGGCGGGGGATTGTAGGCTCAGGCTGCATTGTGCTGTTGGTGTCCCGGTGAGGTTTTTGTTGCTGCTAGAGCTGCCCCTCCCTTCGCAGGGCAACCCTGTGTTAGCTCCCCACAGCCTCCTGTAACCCGGGCACCTGTGTGAGCTGAGAGGTACTGAGCCCCCCTCCTCCGGGGTCACGTGACGGCCCCCCTCCCACATTCTCCGGCTCATTGTAGCTCTTCCAGCGAGTGGGTCACGTGACGAGCGCCCATCGCAGCTCCGCTAAGCCGAGCTCAGAGCCGTAACCTCATGGCGACCGCGACCCCCACAAACCCCCGGCAGTCCAGCCGCCGCAGCAGCATGAGCACCCCGCTCAGCCCGACCCGCATCTCCCGCCTGCAGGAGAAGGAGCAGCTGCAGCACCTCAATGACCGCCTGGCCGTGTACATCGACAAGGTCCGCAGCCTGGAGAGTGAGAACAGCGTGCTGCAGCTGCAGGTCACCGAGCGGGAGGAGGTGCGGAGCCGGGAGATCACCGGCATCAAGGATCTGTACGAGAACGAGCTGGCCGATGCCCGACGGACGCTGGATGACACGGCCCGGGAGAGAGCCAGGCTGCAGATAGAAGTGGGCAAGCTGCGGGGAGACTACGAGCAGCTGCAACTCAGGTGAGGGGCCCCATTCATCAGCCGGGGGCACTACAGCTCCCAGCGCGGCTATGGCTGTGCATGCTGAGCTCTGCTGTGTGATAGTACTGTGTGTGGTTGCTGTCTGATTGTATGGTGTATGGCTGCTGTGTGAGTGTAGTGTACGGCTGTGCGTGCGGCGAGCTGCTGTGTGATTGTTTGGCTGTTGTGTGATTGTACTGTGTGATTGTTTAGTGTGGCTTTGTTGTGCAACCCCACTTCACCCTTACTGGAAAGTGACAGCGGTGACAGGTTTGTGCCCAGTCCTTCCAGCAGTGTGCTGCTATTGTCTCTGCTGTACAGTGTGGTTATGCTTGCCCACTGATCCCATTTTATTGAACAATTGATCTGATCTGGTAATCAGGATTGCAAGAAAGAATTTACCCTCCTGTGTTCCCAAATTGATCAGATTGGATACGGTTTACGGTGCCAATAAACATCATTGTGTTTATCTGTTTTTAGATGCATTCTATCTGAAATGATTCAAGTATTCAGTGTAATCCCATTTATGGGAGAGATTGATGATTTACAACAGTTTCCTTTTGATTGCGGTTATCAGATCAGAAAGTCAGATCATTGTGAAAAATTAATTAGTGGTCCCCTGTATACCATGGATCTTATCATAATTACCTTTTTCCTAAGGTCAGTGTCTAGATAGCAGTTCCTGATGTTGAATGGGGGAATTATGTTCAGCCTGTGATGTGACTGGTGCTGTAGTACTCTTCACCCCCCCCCCCCCCTTACATATCCTGTCCTCCATGCAAGCTTCAGCTAGTTGGTCTCATAAACCCTGGTTATGTAATAGGTTTTTTTTTTTCCTTGCATAGCTCCCTCAATGGTTTATTCTATTCTAGCAGCTGATTGGGACTGGAGCAAAAGTCTAGCAATTCCAGCAATAAATCATTTCAACCTACAGCTAAAGCCAGTTGGTAGCTCAGGGCAGCTGTGACAGTCTTGCTGTAGCTTTCTTTGCACCTGTCATGATCATCCAGCCAAACAGAAGTGTTCAGTCTTTGCATTGTGGCTGAGTCTGCTGCACAAAGAAATCTGAATCCAAATGTGTAAGGTAGCGGTGCGTATCTGGACTTGTGATTTCCAAGTCACTTTATATGAAGCATAAAATGGAGTCCTGTCTTGGTGGTTGGGTTTTCCTGGTAGTCAGTGGTTAGTGTAATGACTTTGTAGCTTGATAGAAAAGATCTCATTGTTTTGGGGGCTGAGGCTTCATCCTGTCAATGAGCTGAGCTGGTTGTCTCCCCTCCCCCTTTTTCATTCAATGATGTGCGGAGCTGTAATGCAGTCATGTACTGCTTACACCCACTTTATACTTCCTCCCCGGCTGCTCATCACAAGCACTGCTTTTTGGCGCAAAATTTCTTATCTGCTGTTTCAAGTTCAGAAAGTTCCATGAGTGTCTCTGTTCACGTTTGATTTTTCAGTGTACAAACTTAGTTGTATGAGAAAGTGGATTTAATAAAATTTAGTTTGGTGGGCCCCCCATTTCATTTAGTTATGGTATTTTATTACATGCAGTGTGTAATACAGTAGTATAAAAAGGACTTGCATTGAAGCATATTAGAGCTGAAAAGGTTTGGCGAAATGGGGGGGGCAGGCATGTATGGGGAGCCGTACACAAAGCTCCTCCAGCAGCCTCTTCCGGGTTGCTGGAGTGGGCCATCAGTGCTCAGGTGCTAGCCCCGCTGCTCGCATCCCTCCAGCGTTTGACCGCGGGAAGGTCTCTTCGCATGACGTCGTCTTCACGTGCAGTTTCTCCAAACCTTTGCGGCTTTGGTATCCTTTAAATAGTGACTGAGGGAATTCTACATTTTCCCATCATTGTGCCTATGTTCAATCTATGCAATTTGTGCTTGGCTGTACTTCGTTTAACGGATACCAGAAACTGGGGGGAACAGGCATGTATGGGGAGCTGTTCTGATGCCTACTGTGTACCCCCATGACCCCTCCTTTCGTACCTAAAGCAGCCTCTTCCAGGTCACTGGAGTCAGACATCACTACGCTGGCCTAGCTGGGAGCACTATGTGCATGAGTTAATGTTGACGTCATGCGCTGTAGGATGCAGGCGCAGTGATGTCCAACTCCGGTGACCCGGAAGAGGCTGGTGGAGGGGCTTCAGGTATGAAAGGAGGGGGGCAGAGAAGAACATTTCTCCTAATGTTTTGGGCTCTGGTATCCTTCAACTGGATTGTGTAGTCTCAGTGATTGGCGTGAAGGCAGACGGACAAAAATATATCTACCGATCTACTGTTTTGCCTCTAACAATTATTGCTTGATTGTTACGGCAACACTGCAGGGAACGAGTGTTCTTTGGCGATGATACTGTGACTTTCTTACCCACCCTCTGAGAGGGTAGCGTCCAATTACTGGAACAGTACATGTCATCTGTTATCCTCTCCTATATGCCATGTGCATCTCCATGCCCACTATTGGTTGGTGTACCACAAGGCTCCATTCCAGGACCTCTTCTTCCTCTAGACTTGTGGCCTGCGACAGTTAATACGATACCTACATATGCTGTTTTGGTTTAGTCTATATATTGACATCCAAATCTTATCAGCTCCTAACTGCTCTACACTATTCTCTAATGGGAATACATGGGTTGTTTTTGCAGCAGATAGATGGTTGGATAAATCATTTCTGACCTGTTCGATCATTTTTGCCGCCTGATTACTGAGAGGTGAATCTATAAAAATAGAGCGGAAAAAACACCCATCATTTCCCAGCAGTCCCTGACTGTCTGCTTGTTTCTGCAATCATGTCATCATGTTCCCTTTTAAAAACTTAAAATGAGCAAAAGAGTAATTGTGAGATTTCCTGTCTCTCCACTCCCCTACCTGTAGTTGATGTACAAAATGGCCTTGTTGCCTCTACTCTAAAGCTCGCTGTCTGGTGGTTTGGCTGAGCTCTCATTTAAACCACATGTTAACACTCGCAACCTCCTAAGTTCATTGCAAAAATATTTCCAGAATGCATCCCTCCTTACACAAAGCCTACTAATATGCTTGTATATGCTCTAAGCATTTCCCTTAACAAATGTAACACTCTACAGCCTAGCAAATATTGGCACATTACCAGACCCTACTGTACTCTGCCAATTGCCTAAATGATCCAGTTCAGACTCTTTACATTACCATACAAACCGCTACATAACCTATCCACACCATGCGTTCCCTCAATCGCCAGATATCCCCCCCCCCTCCTAGAATTTTTTTTTTCTTTCTCCTCTTAAGACCCTCTTATCGTCCAGCTTGGTCACCACCTCTCTCGCATCCAGGACTTACAAATTCCACTTCTGCTTTGAATCTTTCCCACAGCCTGTATGTCATGATCCAAATCTGGAAATGTCCAAACTGGCCCTCCAGACACACCTATTCAGAGAAGCTTATTTGGTATAGCTAGAATTTGATGCTCCCTAGGTCGTCTAACTCCTTAGTCTACTCCCCTAGTGTCCACAGCACAACTTCTAGATTGTAAGCTTCGAAGGGCAGAGACTTGACCCTTATTACCGGTCTATTTTCTCAAATGAAACCTGTATCAGTCTTGGTGATTTCAAACTACAAATCAGTTGTGTGTTTTTGTAGTTGTGTTACTGGTTGTCCAGATTGTATCACTAGTGTATATTTTGCACTAAGTACTGGGCTATGGGAGATGTTGGCGCTATATAAATGAAATTAAAACGGTGTCCTCTACTGCCATTGATAAACCAATCCTTGCAGTGACCTTAAAGGACTTCCAAGGCCAAATGCCCCCCCCCCCCAAAAAAAAAGATGCCTGCATAACTTTGGAGGACATGGACGCCGTCCGGGCCGTTCAGCCGGGTTCCTGCCGCTCATAGCCCACCCGACCAGCTCACGGCCAGGGTCGGGCTCTCCTGCCTGCATAAGGATGGCTGCCGACACTGGCCGCGGCTGCGCAGCTCTAGGATCAACCCCCCCCCCCCCCCCGATCCACGCTACAGGAAACAGCTGTGTCTTCCAAAATTATGCAGGTATCTAGCTTTTTTAAAAAAAAATATATATTTTTTTTTTTTGAGGAACATTTGGCCTCGGAAGTCCTTTAAAGAGAACCCGAGGTGGGTTTGAAGAATATTATCTGCATACAGAGGCTGGATCTGCCTATAAAGCCCAGCCTCTGTTGCTATCCCAAACCCCCCTAAGGTCCCCCTGCACTCTGCAATCCCTCATAAATCACAGCCACGCTGCTGACAAACAGCTTGTCAGAGCTGGCTGTGTTTATCTCTATAGTGGCAGTCTTCTGCTCTCCCCGCCTCCTGCAGAACTCCAGTCCCCGCCTGCATCCCTTCCCTACCTGCTGATTGGAGGGAAGGGACGGGGGCAGGGATCGGAGCTATGCAGGAGGCGGGGGAGCAGCTGAGACTGACACTACAGATGTAAACACAGCCTCATAACACGGCTGTGATTTATGAGGGATTGCAGAGTGCAGGGGGACCTTAGTGGGGTTTGGGATAGCAACAGAGGCTGGGCTGTATAGGCAGATCCAGCCTCTGTATGCAGATAACATTCTTTAAACACACCTCGGGTTCTCTTTAAAGGAAGCCTAAAGGACACTAAAGATTTTACTCGCCCAGAGCTTCCTCCAGCTTCATAAGCACGCGTGAGTCCCTCGCCGTTCATTTGCGATCAGCCCCGGTAATTGCCTCAGTCACGTCAGTCTGAGCTATTATTGCACAGAAGACTGGGAGGGACTCTCGTGTGCCTGTGGAGCTGGAGGAAGCTCCGGATGTGTATAAAATCTTTAGCGTCCCTCAGCTCTGGTACACTTTAAAGTGTAACTGTCGGGCATAAAATAAAGAATCCATTTACTTTTATCTGGTAAATTAGTAAGGATGCTAACCAGGCAATCCAAAAGTTAAAATCCTTATTGTTGATGATCATTCGGCAGAAAAAGGCTTGCAGAGGGTGTCTTCAAAACAGTATCAAAATTTACTGAAAAGATCTGTGCCTTTATTCCCCCCCCCCCCCCCCCCCTTTTAAAGGACTTCCGAGGCCAAAATCCGGGCCCAAAACATAAAAAAAGTTAGCTACCTTCATGGCTTTGTAAGGCACGGAGGACGCCGTCCGCGCCCTCCGTGCTGTTCCGCCTGGTCCCCTCTGGTGAATAGCCCCCCGAAAGGCTGCGACCCCACGGTCCGGGTCGGCATCTTCTGCCCCTATAAAGATGGCCGCCGGAGCTGGCCACGGCTGCGCAGTCCGCATAGCCGCTACTGCGGCTGCGCAGCTCTAGGGCCAACCCTCCGATCCACGCTGCCTGTTACGTGATCGGGGGGTTGGCCCTAGAGCTGCGCAGCCGCAGTAGCGGCTATGCGGACTGCGCAGCCGTGGCCAGCTCCGGCGGCCATCTTTATAGGGGCAGAAGATGCCGACCCGGACCGTGGGGTCGCAGCCTTTCGGGGGGCTATTCACCAGAGGGGACCAGGCGGAACGGCACGGAGGGTGCGGACGGCGTCCTCCGTGCCTTACAAAGCCATGAAGGTAGCTAACTTTTTTTTGTTTTGGGCCCGGATTTTGGCCTCGGAAGTCCTTTAAAAAAAATGGCTGTGTAGTAACAAGTCAGCTGACTTTCATCCACAACGCTCATGCATAACTATCTAGGGCTCATGGTTAGGGGATTCACCCCTGTACCCCACAAGGTTGTGTCCCTAGAAAGCTAGCTAGGCTTAATGGTGGTAAGTTTGCAGCAGATCTGTAGACGCTCATTACTCCAAGTAATAAGACCCCAAATGTTGTATATGAGGCAGGAGGTTGGTAGGGGGACTCATATAGCACTTGTCCAGGTCATAGTAGTCATATTAGTTCCCCTTTAAAAGCGAACATGGGAGTAATACACCAGTCACTATATTAACTGTCCAACGCAGGTAAAACATGATGGTCAGACATACATGCAACTCTGTTCATGCCCCCATGTAGACAGAGTGAGGGACAGTTCAACAAAACATGCCAGTATTTCCAGGAGCTGAGCTTGGGCACCGCCACTCAACAGTGGTATCACTTCACCACAACTCCTTGCATGTGCCTTGACTGATAGCCTCATAGACAGACATTGTCATGCTTATGACACTCAAAAGCGGGTTCACAACATTGCCCAGTCGGGCTCTCACCACCGCTGGCTAGACCATCTGTCCCCACTTGGTTGTCCTGTGTGCAGTCTCTGCTCCAAACTCCCCCACGCTCACATCTCACTCCACTGGGGCGCCTCGTTTCAAAAGTTTGCAGGCGGTACTCAGCGTGAGCCGCTGGTCAGCTGATTGTGACGTCCGTGTCACGTGACATGTTTCGCCTGGTGTCTCCAAGCTTTTTCAAACATAGGTTAGGATTGGCTGGTGCTTCTTTCTTATATAGTCACGTGTATCGCGCTGTGGCCATTTAAATTACGGGTAGGTTTTGCCTAGTAACAAATGACGCATCTCTTCATCCTCTCACCATATGCCTTCAACTTCATATACAATTAACATTAGAATTGTCATTCTGCAGCTACTACGCTGCCTACAATTAACTAATATCACAGTGAAGGCAGCAATTTGTCCTAAAATCAAGGTTATGACTGCAGTCATGGGGTATATATGTGTGTATCTGTCTGTATGTCTGTCTGTCAGTGTACCAGGTGGATGTTGAATCACTTAAATGTATACTCAAGTCAAAAATAAAAAATTTTACTCACCTGGGGCATCCCTCAGCCCCCTGAAGCTGTATGGTGCCCTCGCAGCCTCGCTCCGATCCTCCTGTCCCCACCGGCGGCTACTTCCGGGTTCGGCGACAGCCGCTGGGAACGTGAGTGATTCTCCGCGTTCCCAGCCGCTATACCAGCCGTTATATCACCCTCTATGTTGCTATAGCGTATAACCTATACGCTATAGCAGCATAGAGGGTGATATAGCAGCTGGGAACGCGGAGAATCACTCGCGTTCCCAGCCTGTCAGCGGCTGTCGCCGAACCCGGAAGTAGCCGCCGGCGAGGACAGGAGGATCGGAGCGAGGCTGCGAGGAGCACCATACAGCTTCAGGCGGCTGAGGGATGCCCCAGGTGAGTAAAAATCATCATTTTTTTTTTTATTTTTGACTTGAGTATCCCTTTAAAGTGGTAACATAGACAAATTGGACTTGGGCATCAAATATAGATGAAAAGTTGCGCACTGCGGACCAGACCATTATATACGCCTATGGGCCACATGTGCACAGAATCCTTCCATGGCTTCATTACTTCCTACACATTAAATACTTGACCAATTTCCCACATTCACATTTTAGACACTTGCCAGTAATGGTCCCCACCCCCAAGTTACATTGGGGATAGGTACCATGTTTGTCCAGGGTCCTTTTCACCATGCAGGGCCCCAGGTATGCCCATCACAGCGTAGGAATCACCCGGCTTTTTAATATCACACCGTAGCAGTCCCCACGTCACAGCGGGCGGCCAGCGGCGCACTACACTGGCAGGAAGGGAACGAGGGAAAAATCTGTGTTTAGGCCCCTGGGTGTAAGTGTGTGCAATCTGAATATCCACTTTATTTCTATTTGTTTTAGTGATCTTTCAGTCTCCTCCCCTTGGGGATGGATTCATCTTGTAGAATCCTTTGAACTTTTATCTGGATCACTATCATGAAATTTTTGAAAATGCTCACTCAAAGGTGAGCCAATAGTTGCATTCCTGACATTACTGACATGTTCTTGGATGCGGGACTTCAATGAACGTGTTCTCTCCTATATACTTAAGTCCACGTGGACATGTAATCATATAGAGGACAAACTTGCTATTACAGTTTATAAATGACCGTACATGAAATTCATGTCTCGAGTCTGCATCAGAAAAATTGTCAGTTCTCTCGACAAGGTGGCATGCACTGCATCTCGTACAAGGGTACATCCCCTGGGGCACAGGGACTCTCCCAACCACATGGTTGTGGCTGCCACCGCTTTGTGCTGGTAGTCCGAGCGCACCAGGAGGTCACGTAAATTTGGAGCCCTTCTAGCTGTTTTTTCGGGGTACTCCTTCCCCCCCCCCCCCCCCCCTCCCCAGTCGAGCTATTTTTGGATCCAGCTGCAGTATGTGCCAGTGCCGAGATAGAATGGCCCTAATGAGTGCCAAACCTTGTAATGAGCCGAATCGAGTCATCATTCTTTTGGGATTTTTATTTTTTTATTTTTTTTATTGTCTATACGTGCAATTAGGGTCTCCCTTGGAGTAGATTCCGCTCTGTCTTGCCTCCTGTAGGACCCCATCGTCATACCCTCTTTCGCAAAATCTTTCTGCCATGGTCTCAACTTCAAGAGCAAAATCGCTTTCCCTGGTGCAATTCCTGCGAATACGCAAAAATTGACCCACAGGGATGCCTCCGGTCTCGGGGTGGAAGCCTGAGGCATGCAGTAACAGGTTTCCTGCTGTAGGTTTCCTAAATGTACATGTGGAGATTCCTGAATCATCCTTTCTGATCAGAAGATCCAGAAAGCTGATTTCATTACGATCGACAACATAGGTAAGTAAGATATTTCTATTCATGTTTAGGTGGTCTAGAAACACTGCCAGACCGAATTGTGTACTTCGCCGTTTGCCAGACCAGGAAGACGTCATCAATAAATGATCATTCCCCAGTTTACGTGACTCTTATTTGGTACACAAAATAAGTTGCAGGGCATGCTGGGTTGTCCTTTTTTGCTTCTCTACTTCCCCCTCAGACTTGACTAATGCAGCCTGATTGGCTGAAGCCTCTTTACCTCCTGTTTTCCCCTCCCACACCTCGGTTTGGCCTCTCTGGCCAATATTTCTCATGCTGAGACAATTCACTTTCTATAGTGGAGGGCGGGCAATGTATACACAATCAGGCAGAGGAGAGTAAGGGAGGAAATGACATCAGGATTGGCTTCAAAATAGCCGCAGTAAAAGACTCTGTAAGCGGGTCTAAATTTGCCTGTTTTACCTTGTAGCCAGAAGCAGAACTATAAGCCCTGCTAAACTGCTGCTATCCCATGGCAAAACGAGGGGTTTATATCCCCCCCCCCCCTTTGCAAAATCCACGACTTTCTTGGTCGTGGAGTTTGCTGCCCTGGGAGGTACAGCTTTTAGCTGTAGCTCTTCCTCTGTGCGTCAATCGCTGCATGGATCTCGGCCTCTCCCCCGCCCCTCTCTGTGAAGGTAGATGGAGAGGCGGGGATTGATGCGCTGAGAGGCAGAGCTACAGCCTTAAAGAGACACTGAAGCGAAAAAAAATATGATATAATGAATTGGTTGTGTACTATGAATAATTACTAGATTAGCAGCAAAGAAAATATTCTCATATTTTTATTTTCAGGTATATAGTGTTTTTTCTAACATTGCATCATTCTCTAATATGTCCAGATTACACAACACTCAGCATTCAAAATGAGTCTTTCAGAGCAGTCTGTGAAGTAATAAACTCTCCTCTGCTAGAGGAAAAGTAAACAGTTCAATTACAGTTGAGATAATAAAAGTCAGATAACAGCCCTCTCCACAACCAAGTTGGTCGGAGAGCTTAATAGGTTTTTGCATAGAGATAACTGGAGTTTCTCAACTCTTCCTGCACTGGAAACAATTAGACTGATGTATCTGATCTTAATGTTTTTTTTCTTAGCTGTACTACACATTCAAATCATCATATCATCATTTTTTTTTCGCTTCAGTGTCTCTTTAAGCTCTGCCTCATTAGGAAGCGCTCCCTTAAGCTCTGCCTCATTAGGAAGCGCTCCCCGGAGTTAGGAGAGGGGATTTGGGGGGTATAAAACCCCTGTTTTGCCACGGGATAGCGGCAGTTTAGCAGGGCTTAGTTCTGCTTCTGGCTACAAGTTAAAGTGAATTAAAAGTGAATTTAGACTCGCTTCAGAGTCTCTTTAAGATGGGAAATGCTAAGGATTTTTTTTTCTGTGGTAAAATCAAAGGTGGACAGTTATGTATTTGTCTACTTATGTTAGTATGGCTCACAGCTCCTCTTTAAAGTGTACCTGAGATGGGCGATTACCAATAAAATATACATACCTAGGGCTTCCTCTGGCCTGAACGCTCCCATGGCTTCTTTTTCTCCCTCTCCGTTCGCCTGCAACTGGCCCCAGAAAATCCATTGGGGCCAGTTGGTGCATTCACAGTCCAGCTAGGCGCTTGCCCCTGTGTCTCTCCCATTGCCGGATGACTTTCTGGGGCCAATTGCGGGTAAACAGAGGAAGCTATGGGAGCGATCAGGACAGAGATGGCTGGAGGAAGCATCGGGTATGTGTTTTATTGGCAATTCCCCACCTTGGGTTCCCTTTAAAGGGAACCTGAGGTGGTGATTATTTATATAGTGCCGACATCTTGCGCAGCACTGTACAGAGAATATAGTCTATGGAGGATATGGCAGCTACCATATTTATTTCCTGTTATACTATACTAGTTGTCAGGCAGTCCTCCTGATTCTCTCTAAGGGCCCTTTTCCACTACAGCGTATGCGATTGCTAAATCGCAAACCGCTAGTGATTTTCAAATCGCTACGGTCTGCGTTTTAACATAGGAATCGCGGTAGGTCCTTTCTACTACCGTGATTCAATTTTTACTTAATTGCACCGTGGAGCAATTATTGCCGCGATTTTGCTATGCAGTGCATAGCAGTTCGCAAACGTCAGGAAATCGCTGGGAAATTTTGGACTTTTGCTGAATCGCTAGCGTTTAGCGTGATTGCTAGTGGAAGAGGGCCCTAATGCTGGGTGCACATGTTACGATTTCCTGATCGATCGGGATCGATTCTATTTCCGGCATGTTCGCTTCGGGTTTGTTAGCTACAGCTGTCGGTTTTGCATAAATGTCATGCAAACGGCTGTATCGAACAAACCGACTCGAACATGCTGGAAATGATCGATTGGGAAATTGCAACGTGTACCCAGCATAATAGTTTAGTGATGGACCCTGAACAATCATATGCAGATCAGGTACTAAGGTTTTACTGGATTAGCCATATGCTTGTTCCATGGTTTTGACTCAGACACTCTGCCAGAAGATCAACAGGGCTGTCAGGCAACCGGCATTTCCAAACACATTTCCACTAGAGCGAATCTGCATGCGGTTTTCCGCATGCAGATTCGCATAACCAAGTGGATAGGCCGGTTTCCACTGGTTAGGAATTCTGTGCTGTCTGCTGTGCAGAAAAAAATCTGCATGGCAGAGCCGTCAGAATTTGCATGCCGCACACCTGCACGCAAATCGTCGCTAATGTAATAGGAAAACCGCACGCATGTTAGTCTTGCAGGTTTCCGCGTGAAAACCCATGTCAATGCTTGCCGGTATTGACATGGTTAATATCGCATAGCGCAAACCGTGAGCGATTCCGTGTGAAAATCCGCATGGAAACGAGAACGGATCCGCATGCTTATTTGATGTTTTCCGCAACAGGATAGCAACGCACAAGTGGAAACGGGCCCTCCGGCTTTCCCATGCAGTAAGGCCGTGTTTACACTTAATCAGGTGGTACTTACTGAAGTGTAAGGTGGTAAATTTACCTCCTGTCAGCTGCTCCCCGTTCACTGCCTGGTGCTTGCTAGCGCTCAGTACGAGCAGTGGACAGGTGCTCCTCCTGGCATGAAGCTTCATCTGAGCCTGGCAGTTGCCGTCCGATGCAATGTGAGACCGTTTTGGCTGCTAGGTCATGCCACAATGGGCTCTATTCACAAAACTCATACAAGACTTATTTATCACCTAATTAAAAAAAAAAAAAAAACCTTTCAGCACATTTACAAGCAAAATAATCACTCACAACAGGTTGTTCCTGATTGATTTCATTTCAAGATTTTCTTACCCTATCTATCAATTTTTTTTTTTTTTTTTTAAAGCTCCCAAAGAACAAAATATATAACATGGATAAGGTGAAAGCTTTATGAATCCTGCCCGTTGTGTCAAATGTGACCTGCATGACTACCAATTGCAGCTGAATGACATTTGTGGGCGGGCAGCTGAACATGCAGTTCAAATCCTTTCCTCACCTGGGGCTTCTACCGGCCTCCAGCAGGCGTCCCGTGCCCTCGCTGTCACTTGTGGATCCTCCTGTCCTGCCGCCAGCTACTTTAGTTTTCGGCTGACAGGCTCACTGCGCAGGCCTGGCCACGCGTCTCATGTTCCTGTCCGCAATAGTGCTATTGAGGATCAGAATGTGAAGGCTACTCGTCACTGGGCCTGTTGGCGAATGGAAAGTAGCTAACATGGGGGACAGGAGGATCCACGAGTGACTGCGAGGGCACGGGACAGGTACAAGGGGGCTGGTAGAAGCCCCAGGTGAGAAACTGATTTTTAATTTTCCAGGCTTAAAGATAATCTGTATTGTTAAAATCACACAAAAGTAAACATACCAGTGCGTTAGGGGACATCTCCTATTACCCTCTGTCACAATTTTGCTGCTCCCCGCAGCATTAAAAGTGGTTAACAGTTTTAAAAAGTTAGTTTATAAACAAACAAAATGGCCACCAAAACAGGAAGTAGGTTGATGTACAGTATGTCCACACATAGAAAATACATCCATACACAAGCAGGCTGTATACAGCTCTCCTTTTGAATCTCAAGAGATCATTTGTGTGTTTCTTCCCCCCCCCCCCCCCCCCCCCTTCTGCTCTCATGCACTGAATTTTCAGGCTGCTCTTTTCTTCCTGCAAACAGCTTTGCCCTTGTCTGTAATTCCTCACTATGTGAAAGCCCAGCCAGCTCAGAGGACGATTTATCCAGCTTGTAAAAGATAAGAGAGAAGCTGCTCTAATCTAAATAACACACAGGCAGTGTGCATAGAGGGTCCTGGAAGGGTGAGTTCATAGCAGAACCACAACACTGAAGAACTTGGCAGCCTTCCAGACACAGCCTGACAAGTCTGACAAGAGACAGATAAGTTGATTTATTACAGAGACTGTGATAGTACAAAGTGCTGCAGTAAGCCAGAACACATTAGAATAGCTTTTGGAACTTGTAGGATGATAAAAAACAGGATGCAATTTTTGTTACGGAGTCTCTTTAAGTCACTTTAAGGTAGCTTTCCCATACTTGCATGAATGCCTGTCCAGTTTTGCCCCCACAAGATGCATATATGATTAAAGTGACACGGAAGAGGAAATAAACGTATGATGTATCCGTGTCCTCCCCATGTGTGTGGTTTTTTTTTTTTTTTTTTTTTTTTCTTCTCTCCGGGTGCTCCACCTGGCTAATTTTGGTGAGCACCCGTCTGATGTTAGCTCGTCTCCTTATCCTCCTATGCTGTAAAGAGACTTCTGCTGGCCCTGCATTCCTCCAGTGGCTCCCCACCGGCTTTTTTTTTTTTTTTTTTTTCATGCCACCCGGCTGGAAAAATTGTTGGGAGAATACTGCGTATTGTATGTGTAGTACTGATAATAGGACATTAATAGCTAAGAAGTCTATTTTCAGTTATATAGCAATTTTTTTTCCTATAACATTGCATCCTCTATTTGCAGTTTACAAATTACTTTGTATTTTAAATGTTGAAATGAAGCAGAGCTAATGACCCTTTGAACTTCCTGGCTGAAACACCTTAAAGGAGTTGTCAGGCAAAATCTAAGAAAATAAGCGCTACTTACCAGGTGCTTCTTCCAGCCCCAAGCTCTCAGCACGTCCGTCGCCGCAGTTCTGCCCGCAGCCGGAGCTCCGACCCAATCCCCGGCAATTTCAGAGCGACCTGGAGGTCGCTCTGTACTGCGCCTACGCGATCGGCGCTGTCAATCACCGCCACGTAGGCCGGAGCAGTAGTTCTGCTCCGTCCCACGTGGCAGTGATTGACAGCACTGATCGCGCAGTACAGAGCGACCTGCAGGTCGCTCTGACGTCATCGACGGGGACCGGGTCGGAACTCAGGCGAACGGCTGCAGGCAGAGCTGCAGCGAGGGACGTGCTTGGGGCTGGAGGAAGCCCCCGGCAAGTAGCGCTTTTCTTAAATTTTGCCTGACAACTGCTTTAAATGAAGAGACAGGTTGAGATAAGTGCTTCAGAAAATGGCATTGCTTTCTAAAGGGGCCCGCTGACAGAACTATGGATTTCCATCCGAAATCCATCGTTCCTGTCGATCCATCCGTGCGGAAGAATTTTCTCGCTCGCCGGCGGGTCGGGGGTGAGTCGATAGCGGCGTTCGAATGCCTGACGACCGACACAATACAGTGGAGAGACATTACCTTCTCCGCCATCGCAAGTCCCTGCTGTCACCTCCCGGCTGGCATCTTTTCCGCATCCGGCATAACTTCCTGTGTCACTGCAGTGACAGCGGAAGTACAAATAGAGGGCGCTCCATTTGAACTTCTGCTGTCACTGGTGTAACAAAGTTATACGCGGATGCCGGATTTGTGATGCGGAAGGTGATGGAAGAAGATGCCAGCCGGGAGCCGATGCAGAGAAGACAGCGGTGGACCAGGGGACTCGTGCCGGCCGGAACAGGTAATTTATCTGGAGGAGGGCGTCGGCAGCAGAGGCAGCTACACAGATTGTGAATCGATTTCAGCCTGAAACCAATGACAATCTGTTTTCAGTAAGGTGACCATACGATCCCTCTCTGATCAGATTCGATCAGAGAGGGATCTATCTTTTGGTCGAATCTGATGGCAAATCGACCAGTGTATGGCCACCTTAAAGGGAACCAGAGATGAACGTTTCACACAAAATAAACATATCAGTCGATAGCTTGTAAAGAATAAATGCTCTACCTGATAATTTCGCCACTCTGGTGTGCTTTTTTAGTGTTTTTTATCCATTATTGCTCCAGGAAAAATCAAATATGGCCGCCGGCTCATATCCCTTCTCCTTCCGGGTTATATGAGTTGTTCTGGATGTGCTGTCTAGGCTATATGAGACTATGCTGCTATCTAGGCTAAATGCAGCCTTTCATCTGTGCTTTCATTTTGGTATGATCTGCCTGTAGGAAGTGTCACTGATAACTGCAGTTTCATTCCTATGAGAATCTAGTGCACACAGGGATCATATTACAGCCACAGAGCTTCTCTCTCAGGAGCAGCAGCCCCTCCCAGTCATCACAGCTCTCAGTATGCGAAGCAGAAGATCTAAGCCAGGAGGGGGAAGGCTTGGGCTTGAAAGGACTCCACAGAAGAGTGACTCAGCTATGATTCCAGGTCAAACCTAGACTGAATAGTCGATGGATTCTTATCACAGTTGCTAATAGACTAATTAAGCAGATAACAATGAAACTAAAAGCAGGGTAGGTGTTTACTGTCATGTTCCCACTGCTAAATGTAATAAAATACATGAGGGTGCTTCATCTCTGGTTCTCTTTAAATTAGTGGGAAAGCTCAGATAAGCTCTTTTGCATAGACAACTGAAGTTTCTCTACCTGCACTGGAAATGAAACTCCTCTGTGCTACTATTCTATTTCTTAGCTGTACTACACAGGCAAATTTCTTTTTTTTATTTTTATTTTTTTTTTTTTTTGATTCTCTGGTAATCAGATTATTAGTGGCTGTACTTTCTTATGCTTGGTACAAACCATACAATTTTCTGTTGAGGTGCGTACACGTACTACTAAAGAGGACTGGTCCGTCAGACCCTCCCACTGGGCGGTCGTTCTCCTGATAGTAGTGCGTGCGTACAGTCTATCTGCAGACTGATGAGGCTGTTTCTGAACGATCCGCTCAGTCTGCAAACAGACTATACACACGCGCTACTTTCGGGAGAACGACCACCCAGCGGGAGGGTCTGACGGACCCGTCCTCTTTAGTAGTATGTGTACGCACCTTTAGATTTACCTGTCAGATAATTTCCAACACGTTGGACTTTATCTAACAATCTATCTGCCTAGCAATTATGCAGCACAATTCTCAAACAACTTTTGTTGTGAAACAAGTTGAAACAGTCTTTTGCAATTGTTCAAACAGCTGATAAGTCAATCCAATAGTTGGATTGACTTATCAGTCTTATCAGCTGTTTGGATAATGGCAAAATATTTTTTTTTTTTATTTTAGTTTCAACTTGTTTTACAACAAAAGTTGTTTGACAATTTGTGCTGCATAAAAGACTGCTGTTAAGCGTGTGTATGGGGCTTAATGCTGGGTACACACGGAATGATTTTCCATGCGATTTTCCAATCTGAGTGTTCCGCTTGATTCTCAATCTTTTGCTTTTCTTATCTTTTTTTCCATTCACCGCTATGAGAAATCGGACGCAATATCGGATATGACAGATTTTATCAATTGGTTCCATCTATCGCATGTAAAATCGTACCATGTGTATTAGGCGTTAGGCTTTTTCTACTCAGCAGGGGACAACCAGAAGACAATGAACCAGAGATGATTAGTCTCTACCAGTACTTTAGGTCCGGTTCACATTAGGCTGTTTTCAGCCTACGTTCAGCTCCTATGAGCGGAACACAGCAGCCGCAGCAATGTGTTTCCGATTGGAAAGTTCACATTGCTACGTTCCGCTCATCAGAGCGTACGTTCCCGACATGTCGGGACCTTGCGTTCCTGCTCCGATCACGGAGCGGAGCGCAAGCGTACGGGCGGATGCGTCATAATGTGAACCCGACCTTACAGAAAATCTAACAGAAAATTGTATGGTGTGTACTACAAGGGATGGGTTAAAAGAGAATCTGTGCAAAGCCATTCTCAGTTGCGAGGGCTTATTATGTGACACTCAAGTGGAGTGTGTTGTCTGTATTTTAGGTATGTTCTTTGGTATGCAGCAAAAATGACACCTGACTAGAAAGTGGTGCATTTCAGTAAAATCTGGTAGTGTAGTAGTTTGGTGTCTTGGCTCCCTGCTTACTCAGCTGGTCGTGTCAGTTCAGGGATTGGGTGTCAGCTTTACTGCACTGTGGTCAGTATTTGCTGTGGCAGCTGTTGTTGGAATGTAGCCCAGTCTGTAATGTGATCTTTTACAGCTGAAGTACATTTGCCTTGCAGTGTAAAATCCTTTGCTTGTGTGAATCCCTAAGCCAGGATGCCATGAGGTCTGCTTATGCAATGAGCTTTGACAACTAGGTGCTGTAAATTGGTTTAGTAAAACTCTTGTGCAGAGAGCAGAGCCCAATTGTGTGTAAAATGGTGGACACTTCCTTTTCTCCTTGGTGTAAAGAAAAAGTGCTCTGGTCTCTGAGCTACCTATCCAATAGAGGGGATAGGACAGGGAAGGTCCTACTGCAGCTCTCAGCAGGAACTGTAATAGGGGTTGACCAAGGACTTGTCACCAAAAGAAGCCTCTTTTTATTTAATAGTGTTTTAACATAATAGCCCTAAGCAATCTGCCGCATTCCCAACTCTGTAAACTAACTCCCCCTGCAAAATCCATGAGTTGCCCGAGACCCCGTTCACACTGTTCACACCTCGCCCCAGCGCGTATCTCCGCCTCTCCCCTGCCCCTCTCAGTCTTCCATCACTGAGAGGGGTGGGGGAGAGGCGGTGATGCGCGTCTGATAGACGCGACTGGAGGCAGGGCTGCAGCCGTTAGCCCTGCCTCCAGGAAGGCATAAATCACGACCAACTATACGACTAACTATTGCGGGGGTGGGTTTGGGGGTGAAGGGACCCCCGTTTAGCAGCGCGATTGCGGCGGTTTAGCAGGGGCACACATGCCCCTGCTAACTATGAGCTCTGAAGCGAGATTTATTCTCGCTTCAGAGTCTCTTTAACTCTTTCAGGCAGAGAAAGGAAAAGAACACAGCATTGTTTGTGTGCTAGGCACTGTACATACACATGCCTATCTCATTATGGCACATTTCAGTTCAGGTATCCTTTAGGCCCTGTTCATATTATGTGCGTGTGGAAAACGTGCAGAACGCATGTAGTAAACGCACTGGAAAAACGCATGCGTTTGTACGCGTTTTTGTAATGCGTTTGTATGCGTTTTTCCTTATGCGTTTTTGATCATACCTGGAAGAGTCAGCTACTTCCGACGAGAAACGCACCTCCGAATACGCATACAAAAACGCATGCCATGCGTTTTTAGTGCGCGCCCATTGACTTTCATTATAATGCGTTTCTGTGCGCGACGCACAGAAATGCATCCAACTATGCGTTTCTGCCACGCATACGTTTGCCACGCGTATATGTGAACGAGGGCCATACCTTTGCATTGATTTTTCTGGCCCTCGCAAAACGCACACAAAACGCGTACCTTAAAAACGGACACAAACGCGTGCAGTGTGAACGGGGCCTTAAAGGGGAACTGAAGAGAGGTATATGAAGGCTGCCATGTTTGTTTCCTTTTTAATACCAGTTGCCTGGCAGCCCTGCTGATCCTCTGCCTCTAATACTATTAGCCATAGCCCCTGAACAAGCATGCAGCAGATCAGGTGTTTCAGACTTTAAAGTCAGAGCTGACAAGACTAGCTGCATGCTTGTTTCTGGTGTTATTCAGATACTACTGCAGAGAAATAGACCAGCAGGGCTGCCAGGCAACTGGTATTGACTGGTATTGATTAAAAGGAAATAAATATGGCAGCCTCCGAATACCTCTTACTTCAGAGATCACTGGTACAGAAACGACAGAATACTGACTAATTGCCACACATACCTGTCACAACTGCCGGGGTCCTGGGCCAACCACTCTGCCATCTGGTGGCAGAGTTCTGTGAGCTGGTCAGGAGCAGATTTCATTGGCTCCTGACCCTGTCTATCAATGTAAGCCAATGGGAGCGGCTTACATTAAAAGACAGGGCTGGGAGCCAATGAAATCAGCTCCTGACCTGCTCACAGGACTCTGCAGTCATAGAAACAGGTAGAGCAGAGCCAGTGAGCTGCGACTGCAGACTGGGGGTTAAGCAGCAGGAGCGACAAACAGCGGATGCATGCAGCGGTGGCTTTTTGAAATCTACGCCCTGCCAGCCAGGTGGCCACCAAAACAGGGCGTAGATTTCAATTGGCTTGGTCTGGCAGTGTTCTCCCCAGGCTCTTTTTAGCCGGGTGCTCCACCCAGCTAGTTTTGGTAACCACCCGGCTGTCATTGGCTCACCTTCTCCTATGCTGTAAGCAGAGTTGCTCAGAAAAGCGCCAGCCCTGCATTCTCTCATCTCCTCTCACCCGGCTACTATTTCATGCCACCCGGCTGGAAAAGAATTCTGGGGAGATCACTGCCTTAAGGTGGTTAACCTCCTGAGCCCCCACCCCTACGCTAATTTATTAGTTTAAACGCGTACTGCCGACACCTTGAACACCCCCGAATGTCCAGAACTCTCTAAAACTCCAATTAACTATGACTAAGGGCAGAATGTGAGCCCGAAATGCGTCAGTTGATCCTGTGGATGTATTGTCTTTCTATGTGGAGTTGCAAATGATTACCGCTTTTGATCTATCCCACTTGGTTTGCAGATTTTGTCATACAGACAGTACTGCAGCCAAATAGGTCAGTGGGGCTGCCAGCAATGTATTTAATAGGAAATATCCTTATATAGAGCCTCCATATTCTTCTCACTTCAGTTGTCCTTTAGGTGCCCATCAGTGATATGTACTTGGTACATGTATCTGCAAGTCCCTCATAAAAGTGGTAAGATTGTACAATCAAGAATATATCGATAGTGCACATGCATTACTGAATTTTTTGCACCAATGTCTGGCTGATTCACTCATAATCAAATCTGCAGAGATAGGTGCTGCAAAATGACCATCCAATTGATGGTTTTGATTTCCATTTAGAAAAATCACATACACTTTTTTTGGACACAAATTTCACACTACAGTGGAACCGTAGCTCTCGCTCTCAGCACACCCCATGCTTCCTTTGCCCTGTCAGGTTTGGGTCTGGCCAGTAATCCTGCTTGGGTTGTCTGTTACATCTAAAGTAAGTCATTGTATTTTGTTGTACAGTGCTGCCCCTTTGAGGAAGTATGAAGAATTGGTTTTACAAAAAAATGTGGGAATCCAGACACATTAGCTTGTCATTAGACAAGAATCAGACTTGTCATTTGTTACACCCTTCAGATTCTAGTAGGCCGATGATAAATGGCACTTTGAGGGCCTGTTTCCACTATCGCGAATCCGCATGCGTTGCCCGCATGCGGATTCGCACAGCCAATACAAGTGGATGGGCCTGTTTCCACTTGTCAGTTTTGCTGTGCGTTTTTCTGTGCAGGATTTTTCTGCATGGCACAGCCCTCAGAATTTGCCTGCGTGTGAAATGCAGGCGAATCGCACGCAATGTATTTAATAGGGAAATCGCATGCGTTTTTGCATAGGTACCCATGTTAATTCACACAGGCAGTGACATGGTTAAAATCGCATCACCCTAACCTATGCAAAATCGCGGCAAAAAACGCATGCGGAATCGCACCCGCATGCGATTTGCCTGCGGTGATTCGCCGGCGATTCCGCAACGCTATAGTGGAAACGGGCCCTGATACCTGAGTCACTTTGCATTGTGAAGGGATATTTGGCTGGGAATATACACAATGAGATTTTTCAGTCTATTTACTGTCTGATCTTCCGATCAATTTTCTTATCTTTTATCAATTTCCATTCACTTTTATGAGAAATCAATCAGAAATATGATTGGACATGTCGGAAATTATCTATCGAACAATCTGCTGAAGAACTTGTGTATTCCCAGCAAAAAAACTTTTTGCTGAGTGTAGATCTTTGTGTTAAAATTACCATCCCGATGAGCCCTTCCTCAAAGGCAGAGCTTTGGGCTGTAGCTCTGCCTCCATGCGTGTCAATCCCTGCTGACTTCTTTAACTGAGGGGCGGGGGAGAGGTGGAGAGCCGCAGGGATTGACGTGGAGGCAGAGCTACAGCCCAAAGTTCTGCCTCTGAGGAAGCGCTCCCTGCATTCTCCCATGGGGATTTGGGGGTTTAAAATTGGCAATCTGCCGCAGAAATACAACATTTTAGTTAGGGCAATACTGCTGAAGGTAACTGTTACATAAAAAGTGGCATATTATGAGACTTCAGTCTCTCAGTGGATGAAAATTGGCCGGGTCCGTTTCCACTGTTGCGGTGCGGAATCGCCTGCATTCCACCGCGGACGGAATCGCATGCGGGTGCGATTCCGCATAGGTAAGGGTATGTGCGAATTTAACCATGTCACTGCCTGTGTAAAATATTATACCTATGCGACTTCGCGGCAAAAACCGCATGCTCAACCCGCATGCGGTTTCCCTATTAAAAGCATTAGCGGCGATTCGCGTGCATTCCCCTCGCGCACGTATTCTGACGGCTCTCCCATCCACTTGCATTGCCTATGCGGACACCGCATGCAGATTCGCTATAGTGGAAACGAGCCCTTAATGCACTCCCTCATCTCTCCCCTTGCACAATTTATGATGGCTATGCCAAATACGCCAACCATATTGATTTAAAATGTATAGTATTAGTATAGGTAAAAGTGGGCTAATGTACCAAGCACTGCAGTATTTAGACTGCTTTACAATATTGCTTGAGGCTGTGCTCTGATTCTTATCCGAGCTGCTCTCCAATCCATAATGTCCAATAGACTTGCCCCTTAAAGCGGTATAAAACCTTGACTCATTCAAAAACCTGGTTTCCTACTTTTTATATCCCATACAGTTATCATATTTGCTTTTGTGCAGAAGTATTTAGAAATTACAAGTTGACCTTGCATTTTATTCATATCTGGTTTATTCATATTGTGATGTACCCAGAAATGCTTTCGGAGTGTCTGCGTTCTGGAGTGTCTGAATAGCCAGAGGATGTTTCATTCCTCACTTGATACAATTAAGTAAACACAAGATGTTTATCTCCAGTTCGGATGCGTCCAGCTTTCCCTGCAGTGAGCTTGTAATTCCTGTGTTTAACTAGTTTAATACTGTTCTAGTGAACAAAAACAAAAATGGTGGTAGTATATAATATGCTGTAAATCTTTGAGCAAAGAAGAAATGCTGGGTTTCATACCACTTTAATCTGTACAAGAAAAGACATTTAAGCATGGCAACGCTTTTCATTGGTAAGGTTTTGGCAACTCAAAGTCCACCACCATGAATTTATTCAGTGCTTCAGTTGGACTGCTTTCAACCAACAGTTCAGTGATGTGTTTTTTTTTTTATTATTAAAGAGAACCCGAGGTGTGTTTAAAGAATGTTATCTGCATACAGAGGCTGGATCTGCCTATACAGCCCAGCCTCTGTTGCTATCCCAAACCCCACTAAGGTCCCCCTGCACTCTGCAATCCCTCATAAATCACAGCCATGCTGTGAGGCTGTGTTTACATCTGTAGTGTCAGTCTCAGCTGCTCCCCCGCCTCCTGCATAGCTCAGGTCCCTGCCCCCGTCCCTTCCCTCCAATCAGCAGGGAGGGAAGGGATGCAGGAGGGGACTGGAGTTCTGCAGGAGGCGGGGAGAGCAGCAGACTGACACTGTAGAGATAAACACAGCCAGCTCTGACAAGCTGTTTGTCAGCAGCGTGGCTGTGATTTATGAGGGATTGCAGAGTGCAGGGGGACCTTAGGGGGGTTTGGGATAGCAACAGAGGCTGGGCTATATAGGCAGATCCAGCCTCTGTATGCAGATAATATTCTTCAAACCCACCTCGGGTTCTCTTTAAAGCGGGATTGTCACCATAAAAATCTAATTTCAACAGAAACTGGTCTGAGTGTATTAAGTGATAAAGATGCTAATCCTGCATTCAAAACGTGCAAAACTTTTTTTTTTTTTTTCTTCTGCTGTTATGGTTTGGAGTCATCACATACTTTAGGAGCACCTGCCCTAGTGCCAAAGAGTTGAATGCTGGGAGTTCTTTTTATCTATAATCCTCCTCTTCCATTTATTTCCCTGCCTTACTCCTTGACTCCGGGTGCCCAAAATTGCCCCTGCTCCAACTGACTCCACAGCCCTGATACAATCTTAGTTGTACAGATTTAACAAATCCTATGTAGTATAAGGGCCAACAGATTGAAAATACCTTGATTGATTGGATAAGCTCTTATACTACATTAAGTGGTAAGATTAAACAACCAAGGTTGTTTGGTATGTGTTGAGCCTAAAGGGGCCTGATTTTCTTGCCAACTGAGCGATCAAAATTGATCGATTGCAAATCGGTTCGCCAATCGACTGACATTTCGATCGATTTCCATCGAACTGGTTGGGTGGAAAATCTAGGTCGATCTGATAAGATTGCTTATCATTTTGCATTGGCCCTAATGGAAGTCTGATGGCAAAAAAATGCCATCAGATCGAATTTCAACAGATTTCAAACTGAAATCTATTGGAATTCTATCCTGGTAAAAAATGTTCTAAAAACACATCAGCTAGATCATTAGATGTCTTTCTTATCTATCTGCTGCTAATCTGACGAGTGTATGGGCACCTTAAGATTGCTTTGCTCAGGCAGCACAAGACAAGTTTACCATTACTCTAGCAATGCTAGTCTTGGTAACATGGGTTGCACTAATTGGGCAACTTGTGCTGCGCTTGTAAAATTGAAGTCCCTTGCCTCTGCATGGCAATTTTAGGCCTGGTGCACACCAAAAACCGCTAGCAGATCCACAAAATGCTAGCAGATTTTGAAACGCTTTTTCTTTTTCTGTAGCGTTTCAGCTAGCATTTTGCGGTTTTGTGAAGCGTTTTTGGTGTAGATTTCATGTATTGTTACAGTAAAGCGGTTACTGAACAGCTACTGTAACAAAACGCCTGGCAAACCGCTCAAGTGCCGTTTTTCAGAGTGGTTTGCGTTTTTCCTATACTTAACATTGAGGCAGAAACGCATCCGCAATCCAAAATCTGCAGCAGCTCGGTAGTATGCGTTTCTGCAAAACTCGTCCCGCTCTGGTGTGCACCAGTCCATTGAAATACATTACCCTAGAGGATCCGCACCCGCAAGCGGATCGCAAACCGTAGCCAAGCCGCTCTGGTGTGCACTAGGCCTTACTGCAGTTTAGTGAATTGGTTCAGATGACTGCACTTTTTAAATGTTGGTACCACTTTCTGTCCACGCAAACGCGACGCTCTTGCACTTTGTCGCAAAATGCAGCTAACAAAGTGCTGCCGAAGGTTGCCAAGAGCTTTTCTGCCTGCTACATTTGGCGCTGCTGGCCAAAAAGTCGTTTTTTTTTTTGTTTTGTTTTTTTGTCGCTGGATATTTTGGGTATACCTCCATAGTGTGATTTGCATAAATGATGCAATAATGTCCTATGGGGGTGGGGAGGAAGTATTTTCCCAATAAAATATAACTAAACTCATGAAAAATGCAACTGGGTTCACAGGCACAATTCAAAAAGCCAAAAATATGGCACATATAAAGGGGCCCTTACACTGGTCGATTTCATCAATCGGTTCTATGGCATTGATCGGAAATCTATTCTATCAAATCAATCGCTTTGCGGCTGATTTCAATGACAGGATGGAAAATCTAGGGCGATCTGCTGCTGGCAGCATATCGATGGTCCATAGAGTTGCATTGGATTTAATGGCCCAATAATGCATTTTGATTGATTTCTAATAGATTTCATTAGGAAATCTGTTCCTAGTGTGTGGCACACATCAGATTCCTGACAGGCATCTGACAGAAGGCTATCTGGTCCGGTGCAAATCTAGAAGTGTATGGTCACCGTTTCAGAAGTCAATCTGTCATTGCTTAAGTCAGAGCTAGATAAATACCAGGAGACTGGAGTTTTGCTTTAGTAATTATTCACAGTGGGAAAGTTGTAATTTAGTCATAACGCAGCATTACAACACAAAGCAAAAAGTGGTAACGCACATTAATGCTGCGTTTTTGGCACATACAGGTAGAGTAAAGCATATAGACAATGAAAAGTATGCTTTCCTGTACCTGGTAACTTGTGCATTACCACAATGCAACTCTGTCGCACTGTGCTTGTCCCATGGGATTAGCATTGCACTGTGGTAAGATGCGTTATAAGAGTTCATAATGCAGCTCCACAACGTCCCACTGTGAATGTAGCCTGAAACTGAAGAGAAAGTTGTACTTTGGCCAATCCCCAACACAATGACTGGAAACAAAGCGGCTGTAACTGCTGACAGATTTCCTGTGTGCCTCTGTGTGTCGCTAGGAATCAGGCTTTCAGCATTGTTTGTGGAGGGTGGAAGAATAGATGCAAGGCACTTAGCCAGCACAAACCTCTGCATGGAGTTATAACTACCGACTGAGAAAGGTATGGAATAGGTTTGCTCCCCTTCTGCTCAGATAATTGTATAGAATTAATGGGTGTGGCTACGGTTTTGCAGCTGAAGCTATTCTGCAAGTTAAGCAATAAATGGTGTCCAGGCTTGTGGGAAAACACATGGCTGTTAGTGTGGCATAAACAAGTGTATATAGCTGCTGCTTATGCCGCATTGGACGTTCTGCCAGCAGTAATGGGAATGTGGAGAATTACAATGTGAGCTAAGCACAGACTTTTGTGCATGCCCATTACTATGTCGCGTGCAGTTTTTTTTTTTTGTTTTGTTTTTTTTGTGTGTGGACTCTGCCTTAAAGGATATCAAAGGTGAAAGGAAGCCTGTAGAGAGGGATATGGAAGCTGCCATATATATCCTGAACATGCATGTAGCCTATCTGGTGTCTCTGTATTGTCAGATCTGACTGATTAGCTACATGCTTGTTTCTGGTGTGATTCAGACACTACTACAGCCAAATGTGCCATGCCCAGGGGAGGTATCAGCTAACCCCCCTTCCCCCCCCTCCTCCCTTCCCTTACTTTACTTTATTTGATTTGAGATCTTCCTTTGTCCCTTATCAAGGGTCTTCTTGTTTAGCCCAAAAAATTGTCAGACAGAAAATCACTCGGGCCCTTTTTCCTCTGGGCTTTTTGAAGCTGATTGCTGCCGTTTTGCCGATTTTTTTTTTTTTTTTTTTTTTTTTTTTTTTTTTTTTTTTTTTTTTTTTTTTTTTTTTTTTTTTTTTTTTTTGCTGCAGCACTGCAGTTTTTAACGTGTCAATCCACTAGCGCAACTGTTCCCAAATCACAATTGCCAACCTGCACCATTTTCGGTGTGTTTGTACCTGGTGGATCGCACACAATTACAGCAGTGGAAATGGAAGGTAATGCGATCACAACACAGTGCGATTGGGTTACCTAGTGGAAAATAGCCCATAGACCACATTTTTCTCCACCATCATAAACCTGTGTTTGGCTTCTCCCTGTCCGAAGTGTAGTACCACTGGCAATCACTGGTGTGGTGACTAGTATTGCACTACATTGTGCATATGCCTAAAAGTTTCCCCAGTGCCTATTAACTGCCTATAAATTCAGGTTTTGTTTAATTAGTGCCCAGCATCCTTTTTAATGCAAGGAATGTGTGCTTTTATCTAGTTCACTTTATTGCTGTGCATCATGAATTGTACCCTTTGGTCACAATCACTTCACTCCGTGTGTTTAGTCATGAGTGGCGGCTTGTAAGGAGTCGGAGAAAATTTTTCTTCTGGCTAGAACAGGCCACCCCCAGGCATGGATCAAGCATGGCTAGCACTGCGTAATATGTTCAGTTTTCTCCCCAGAATTTTTCCAGCCGGGTGGCATGAAAAAGCTGGGTGGAGGCAAGATGAGAATGCAGGGCCAGTGCTTCTGTAAGCAACTTTGCTTACAGCACAGGAGGTGAGACCATGACAGCCGGGTGCTCACCAAAGCGATCCGGGTGGAGCACCTGGCAAAAAGAGCCTGGGGAGAACACTGATGTTGTAGTTTCTAAATAGACACTAAAGGACTGTTCTGTGTCTTCTTCACACCCACCTCCCCTCACCCGGTCCACTCTACCACACAGTAACAGCTCTCATGCGGGGAAGTGCCATCTTCAAGCAATAGAACTCGAATTTTGGTGTTGAGGGGCATGGAATTGTGGATATATTTATGGAGGGGTGGCGTATTCTGTCCCATCCACTAAGTGGTGGCTTTTTTTTTTTTTTTTTTTGTCCATCCAAAATGGTAACAGTTCAATGTTTTGGGATTTTTTCTTTTTTGCGAGAACCAAAAGATTTCAGTTTAACTTGCGGGGGGTTTCTTGCAGTCCATCAGGTCCCTCGCTGTCCACTCGGTTCAGTGTCTTCTGTTACTTTGCCCTTTTCAAAAGCAGTGCAGTTGCAGGTTTTATAAACTGCGCAAGCACAGAATACTGCCGGCTATGGGCGTGGGGTCAGGGCCACACATGTGCATGGCTATAGGTGTAGTAGGGTCAGGGCCACACCTGTGCAGTACTCTGCACATGGCTGCATAAGATATGTGTAAGGGCTCTGACACACAACACCTGGGTTTTAATCTTGGCTCTTCCTGTTAAGCCAGCACCTATTCCGTAAAGAGACCTTGGGCAAGACTCCCTAACACTGCTACAGCCTACTGAGCACGGCATAGTGGCTGCAGCTCTGGCTGTTTTGAATCCACCAGAGAAGCGTAATATCAATATTTTGTCTTGTCTAGCCCGGGGCACAGCATTGTCCCAGGAAGACAGCAAGGGACCTGGTGGACTTTACAACCAATTTCTACCAGTTCTTCAAGCCCTTTAGACTATAAAGTACCGTATACATCATGCGATTTTTTTTTTTTTTTTATTTTTTTTTTATTTTTTTTTTACTATATTAAGGGTACCTTAAAGAGACTCTAAAGCGAGAATAAATCTCACTTCAGAGCTCATAGTTAGCAGGGGCATGTGTGCCCCTGCTAAAACACCGCTATCCCGCGGCTAAACGGGGGTCCCTTCACCCCCAAACCCACCCCCGCAAACGTTAGTCGTAGAATTGGTCGTTCGTGGAGGCAGGGCTAACGGCTGCAGCCCTGCCTCCAGTCGAGTCTATCAGCAGCGCATCGCCGCCTCTCCCCGCCCCTCTCAGTGAAGGAAGAATGAGAGGGGCGGGGGAGAGGCACGCTGACAGACGCGCGTGGGGCAGGGCTGCGGCAGTTAGCCCTGCCCTAACCAGGAAGAGATCCCCGCTGCACCGAGGGGATTTGGGGGTGAAGGGACCCCCGTTAAGCCGCGGGATATCGGCGTTTTAGCAGGGGCACACATGCCTCTGCTAACTAAAGTCTGAAGCAAGATTTATTCTCGCTTCACTCTCTTTAATGTACAAAGGGTACCTGAGCTGAGGGATATGGAGACTGTCATATATTTCCTGTAGTTATTACCAGTTGCCTGGCATCCTGTTAAGGTCTGTCTAAAAGGTAGTAGGCACTATAGTCTTTTCCAATATTAGTCAAGACAAATAACACTTATATCGCGCTTTTCTCCTGGCGGACTCAAAGCGCCAGAGCTGCAGCCACTAGGATGCGCTCTATAGGCAGTAGCAGTGTTAGGGAGACTTGCCTAAGGTCTCCTACTGAATAGGTGCTGGCTTAGTCCTTCTCTAAAGAAACATGTTAAAAGGTGGTAGCGACAGATGATCTGTAGGACAGACAGGCAACTGGTATTGTTTAAAAGGAATCAAATATGGCAGCTTCCGTACGCCTCTTTTATTTGGTCCTCCCCCCCTCCCTCTCTCTCAACCTTGTCCTCATGGCCCACCATTACATATTTTGCAGGAAACTACAAGCTTTTGCAGGTGGGGTAATTAGTGGCCCAGAAGAGCTGCATAACCACCTCCTGGATTTCTGGGAAAAAAAATTGCACTGTTGGCCTTCTACTGGGTTGGGGACAGGGATGAGCTCCAAATCAAATTTGGATGAAATCCAAATGGATTTCAGCTAATTTGTGTGTAGTTACCACGCAGCAGCAGCCTTAACCCATTCCAAGCCGCGGTCACGGGACTACAAACCCTTCCTCCTTCATTGAAGGAGGAAGCGTATTAGTCATGTGACACAGCATGGGACGGGTTAAAGAAGGCTGCTGGGTAAATTTAACCCCCTCCTTGCGCACACCCGCTCAGCTGCACTAGAGGATGAAATCTGAAGGAAACTCATTTGGATTTCATCTGAATTTGCTCCAGAGCTCATACCTGGTTGGGGACCACTCCTTTAAGTGACATGAGATAATGTGAACATACAGGTAGTCCCCGGTTAACGAATGAGATAGTGACTGTAGGTTCGTTCCTAACCTGAATCTGTTCTTAAGTTGGAACGCTGTGCTATCTGTCTCCTGTACCTCCTCTGTGCCCCCCTGTGCCTAGTGTCCCCCTCTTGTCACCTCTGCCCTTTGTATCTGTTCATACAAGTTTAAAAGCCTTTTTTAATCTCTTTTCTCAAACTACAAGTACAATTTGAAATTCTTTTTTTGACTTGTTCCCATGGAAACACAGAATCCATGCCGTTCGTATCGACTGGTCGTTTGTAAGTCGGGGACTACCTGTATATCCTACTTGCCAGGTTAAAAGGCCAGTGCTTTGTTTTTGGCGCAGGCTAAAAACTATTGGCAACTAAAATACTCAGCAGCAGGATATTAAAGTTCAGTAGGTCATAATTTGTGTGAGCTGAATGTACAGCAAAAATGAAAATGTGATAGGCATTAGACATCTAAATGAGATTTCCACCCCATGAACCTAGGATTAGTTCGACAATGACAATTTTTGCTAGAATACAGTTCTTGTATACATCCCACCTGACATTATATGCATGTTTTTTTGGCAGTTTCTCCAAGAAAGAATCGGACTATAATTCACTTCAGGGTAAACTCCGTGACAATGAGGCCCTTCTCCACTCTAAGGATGCAGCACTTATCACAGCGCAGAGTGAGAGGAAAGCTTTGGAGCTGGAAGTGGACAACCTGAGAGCTGAGCTCGGAGAGGTAAAAGTCTGTTAGTTTTATGACACTACAGCTGGCCACTAAGGATCCAATCTTTTTCATCCAATCTTACCATTTCTGTGTAATCTAAGGTAACTGCTTAAATTATCCATTCAATACATTCACTCAATTTGCCCTTATACTACACAGATTTGGTAAAATTGGATGAAACTGAATGTGTATTGTTAGTGGCCACCTTAAGCTACATCGCTTAGCAGCTCTTCACTTCCGTAGATTTTATTGTAATGTAAAATGACTTGCTTTCTTTCCAGTTTGAATCTGCGCTAGCAAAACTAAAGGCACAGTTTGCAGAAGAGGCTCTACAGAAAGTTGACCTTGAAAACCGTTGCCAGTCTCTGACTGAGGAGCTGGAGTTCCGTAAAAACATTTATGAAGAGGTAAGATCTGTAGGGCTGGCATACAATGATTTTGTATAGCCTCATACAGGTAGTCCCCAGTTAATTAACGATATGGTGACTTTAGGTTCTTAACCTGAATTCATTCTTAAGTCAGATACGTTTGGGATGTGGGTGACTGAAACGGGCAGAGAATCTTCACCTGACCCTGCCTATGAAATGGTCAGCCATGTTGATCTCTAGCTGCTTGCAATTGTATGTCCCTGAAGCAGGATAAGATGAGCTTATACACCTCCCAAATGTTTCAGGAGATTCTGTAATTAAAAAAACAAAACAAAAGCCCATTTGGGGATACTTGCCTGGGGGGGGGGGGGTGGATTCAGGGCCCTGATGGAAGCTTCCCCCCCATCCCTGCAGCGATTGCGCCCCTGAATCCTCCCTCCTCCCCCCCCCCCCCCCCCCCCCCATACCTCTCCAGGATCCAGCGCAGGCACAGTAGCAGCTCTTCGCTCGGGCTAGGTGGACATAGCCGAATCTGATCTCTCCTGCGCAGGTGCAAAAGGACTCACGTCTGCACAGTAGAATGGATTGATCGGGTTCACCTATTTCTGCCTTAACCAGAAGGAAGAGTGGCTAGTGTGCCTGTGCCGGTAAATATTTACCTAGTATACAGTGCAGGAGAGAATTGATGTGTATGCACGTTTATACTGTTCACAGCATGTTTTGTATGGACTGATAATCTGTCAGTACCGCTAGGGAGGTTAAGGGAAGAGCTACTAATAGTCTGACAAGTCTTCTACAAAAAAACCTTATAAAGCTTCAGTGTAAAATCATTGCAAGTCTTCAGATATAGTTCTAGTCTGTCTTCATAGTGGCCGGCAGATTATTTTCTGGATGCAGCAAGTGATGTAAACACCTTTTTAACCAAGTTATAGTTCAGCTCAGACCTAACTTTGTAATGCACTAATCCATCTGTGTTTTGTTACTTGGACTACATGATATTGACAAAGCCCTGGCATGCCTGCCTTCTCTCCATCCTTACAGGAAATCAAGGAGACAAGAAAAAAGCATGAGACCCGATTGGTTGAAGTGGATACCGGTCGTGTTATTGAGTATGAGCACAAACTTGCCCAAGCGCTTTCTGACATGAGATCCCAGCAGGACGAGCAAGTCAAGCTTTATAAAGATGAGATGGAGCAGACTTACCATGCTAAGGTATGTCTTGTAGGATTCTCTAAATTTATGACAGGCCTGCATTAGTTCAGCATCTCTACAGGAGCCCTGGACTGGGAATCTTACATTCTTAGGTTCCAGCTGTCATACTAAAGCCTGGTACACACCATGGAATTTCCCGTCAGATGGGTTGAATAATTTCCAACAGGTCCAATCTGAATTCCGATCGATTTGCATAAAATCAGAAAGACCGGGAATCCGATCTGTTGTAAATTATCTATTGACCCATCTGATGGTAAATGGCATGGTGTGTACCAGGCATAATGCTACGTACACGCCATGCAATTTTGTCTTAGATAGATGGTTAGATAATTTCCAACATGTCCGATCCTATTTTCAATCTTTCTGATCGCGTTTTCAAAGAAGTGAATATAAATGGATAAGAAAAGATGACAATCAAATCTGAAATCAATCAGAAAATTGAATCTAAAATCGACCGAAAAACGCATCGTGTACCCAGCATAACACTGGCTCTTAAGTGCTTCCCCTACATTCGCTATTGTTGCATGGT
Organism: Hyperolius riggenbachi; assembly: GCF_040937935.1. Taxonomy (NCBI): domain Eukaryota; kingdom Metazoa; phylum Chordata; class Amphibia; order Anura; family Hyperoliidae; genus Hyperolius; species Hyperolius riggenbachi. The sequence continues at coordinate 537,352,821 of NC_090646.1, read as the reverse complement.
TGCCTTCTGCTTGTGTCCATGGCCCTGATTGTCTAAAAGGACCTCCCAGCGCTTTCAGGGGCCGGACATCCGGCAGGAGGTGGCGACTTAGACTACAGAAAGTGCTAGCTGTGATGAATTCAAGGCAATACTTAACCAGTCAGCACCAGCAGTTTTTTTGTAGTGTATGCTAGGGCGCTTAAGTACATCACCAGTGACATTTTAGCTTTCATGCTGTATACAATGGAAACATCGGCTTATTTCTCTAACAGCCAGAGCTTTGCATGGCTTTATTCAGAAGGTGATCTGTCAATTCACTAACCTTTCAAAGCTGTAGTTGAGCCAGGTGATGAAGCTCGCAGAGCAAGACCTATTACCAAGTTGGCATCAAGGTTACTGTATATCAGAATGCTAGATTAAAGTATGGCAGGTTTGTAATGTGCCGTTGGGAGGAGTATTGTTACTTTACCTATACAGGGTGCTGCTCTGACTCTTAGCCCATACAACATGCATAATCGTCTCCACTGGACCGTCAGCTTCTGACCGCTTTTGTAATTCCTGCCAGTGCCGCAGTGCATGCTGGGATATGTAGTCCATGGATGCAAATACAGCTCTGTATGGACTCTCTCTCTTTGGTCAGGCTACTGTACACACGCTAGATTGACTGGCTGCCTCGGAAAAAAATGCACTAGCACGTGTGCTCTGTTTCAAACACCACTGCAGCCAGTCATCCCTCCTATTGCAGTGTCCCTCTAATATTTAGGTATCACTGGAAGAAAAAGAAGGAAATCCGGGCACCTTCCGTCCAACTCCTGTTTATTGCAAGCCAAAACAGACATCCATTGGTTACCACAACTATAAGTACCTCGTGTTGGTGGTCTATAGGGTGATGGTCGGTGGAGGTGCAGGAGCCAGGGCACTGAGTGGGTCCGGACCCACTCGGTGCCCTGGCTCCCGCACCTCCACCGACCATCACCCTATAGACCACCAACACGAGGTACTTATAGTTGTGGTAACCAATGGATGTCTGTTTTGGCTTGCAATAAACAGGAGTTGGACGGAAGGTGCCCGGATTTCCTTCTTTTTCTTCCAGTGATACCTTTGCACAGTTGTACTGCCTTCATGTTATATCCGCAGAGCACACGTCCAGGCAACAAGACATAAGGTAACCAAGATGATGCGGTGAGGTTTTTTGCTCTCATTTTCACATACGCATAAGCTCAATCCATAGGGAGGGCCACTCAACTTTCCCTTTCTCTTCCTTTAAACATATGATCCCTCTAATATTTACACATGCATGGGTATGACAGGTGCTCTGCATTTTGCCTAGAATTCCTCTTTGATCTGACTTGTGGTTGATCCTTTTTCTTAATCTTGCTGGCAGTTACCTTAACTGACCTGCAAACCTCAGGGAATGATCATGACCAGTGCAGGACCTTATTCTGTCGTTTGGTGTCTGAAGTGAGACTTTTTTCTTCTCCAACCTGGTTACACAAGGAGTTTTATCTGACTGAATGAGATGAGTGCAATTTTCAACCATCCAAAGTGACACTATTTGTCATAAGGCCTGCTTTAATTGTGCAGCCTGCATGTACAGAATGTTATGTCCTGGTGGTTCTAGCTGCCACTTGTCCCTTTCTGGGCAATGTTCAGTTGTCCCATCATGTAAGCTGGGAGTCTGCAGCCACCCTAATGCTAGGTGAACATGTAAAGATAGTAACCATCTTTTGATGGCTGCTGGAAAAGCTTGTAACTGTGGATACTGCACTTCATACACTATCCTTTTGTGGTGTGCTGTCTGTCTTGTATATTTTATCTACATGGCAAAAGTTAGTGAAGCAATGTTTTCTAATTTGTATTTAGAAATGCCGGACTTCATACTTTCTACTTTGACTACATATTTTGTTCTGTTGCTCCATCTGTTGATGTACTGTAAGCTGTTACAATCATTTCCTTAGAAAATGCTCAATTCCTGTGTGGTTATGACAGTGTGAGAGTGTCCGTATTTGGAGCACTTCCTCATTTAGATGACTGATCTCTTCAAATGCATCTCTTTCAGCTGGAGAATGCCAGGCTGTCTTCCGAGATGAACAGCTCCACTGTGAACAGCACTCGGGAGGAGCTCATGGAGAGCCGTCTGCGAATTGACAGCCTCTCTAGTCAGCTTGCAGACCTGCAGAAAGAGGTTGGTGCTGGTGTGAGCTCTATGGACATGTACTGAAACTGCAATACAAACTGCATAAACTCATCTCTCGTGTTTCCAGTCTAGGGGATGGTATGACCGGATGCAGGAGCTGGAGGACCTGCTGGCCAAAGAGAGGGATTCCTGCCGTCGCATGCTGTCTGATAGGGAGCGAGAGATGGCAGAGATAAGAGATCAGATGCAGCAGCAGCTTTCTGACTATGAGCAGCTGCTAGATGTCAAACTTGCTCTGGACATGGAGATCAGCGCCTACAGGAAGCTGCTGGAGGGTGAAGAGGAAAGGTGAGCAGCTCCATTCACTGAAGCAGGAGGGATATGGAGGCTGCCATATTTTATTTCTTTTTAGGCGATGCCAGTTTCCTGGCTGTCTTGCTGATCCTCCTGAACAAGTATGCAGCAGATCTGGTGTTTCTGACATTATCAGATCTGACAAGTTTGGCTGCATGCTTGTTTCTGGTGTGATTCAGACACTACTGCAGCCAAATAGATCACCAGGGCTGCCAGGCAACTGGTAATGTTTAAAATATGGCAGCCTCTCCATATACCTCACTTCAGTTTTTCCTTTAAAGCAGTAGGATTAGCCATACTATGCCAGGGGAAAAAAACATAAGTAGATAAATACTTGATCTACTTGCATAACACATGTATTGTACTGTCCACGTTTTTTATTTCAGTTAATTTTATATAGTAAATGAAGAGAAATCTGTTCCTGATGGGAACCATGTTTTTTGCCCAGTTTAGGCTTAATCCTGATGTCATTTCTGCCTTTTTATATTTTGTTCTCTCCAATCGCTGAGTCACCTCAGTCTTACTTTTAAAAACAAGTGAGCAGGGGATAGTGTTTCAGATAAGCAGCTAGGCAGGGAAATGGAAGAGGAATAGATTATAGATAAAACCCCCAACATGCAACTGTTTGGCACTGACTACTAAAGGGCCTGTGCTCCTTAACCACTTCAGCCTTCAGTCATTTTCACTTTATGCATATGAGCAATTTTCACCTCCCATTCATTAGCCTATAACTTTATCACTACTTATCACAATGAACTGATCTATATCTTGTTTTTTCCGCCACCAATTAGGCTTTCTTTGGGGGGTACATTTTGCTAAGAGCCGCTTTACAGTAAATGCATTTTAACAGGAAGAATAAGAAATGGAAAAAAATTCATTATTTCTCAGTTTTCAGCCATTATTATAGTTTTAAAATCATACATGCCTCCATAATTAAAACTCACGTATTGTGTTTACCCATATGTCCCGGTTATTACACCGTTAAAATTATGTCCCTATCACAATGTATGGCGACAATATTTTATTTGGAAATAAAGGTGCATTTTTTCCGTTTTGCATCTATCACTATTTACAAGTTTAAAATAAAAAAAAAATAGAAATATTTCATCTTTACATTGATATTTAAAAAGTTTAGACCCTTAGGTAAATATTTACTTTTTTATTGTAATGTTTTTGTTTTGTTTTTTGTATTAAACATTTTATTTGGGTATTTTTGGCAGGGTGGGATGTAAACCATAGTTTTATAATGTAAATGTGTCTTGAGTTTTATTTTTTCACTTTTAGTTCTAGTTTTACTTTTTGGCCACAAGATGGCCATGAGTTTGTTTACATGACGTCACTCTAAGCGTAACACACGCTTAGAGCGACGCATGGGGTACGTTACAGCCAGAAAAAGCGCAGCTTCCGAGAGAAGCTGTTGCTTTTTCAGCGGGGGAGAGGAATCAGTGATCGGGCACCATAGCCCGATTCACTGATTGCCAGGCTAACGAACCGGCGGCCGGGAGTGCGCGGACGCGCATATGGCCTCCTGGGCGTAGCTAGTACATCCAGGAGGCCGAAGTAGTTAAAGGATACCCGAACGGACATGTGACATAATGAGATAGACAGTGTACAGTGCCTAGCACACAACTATGCTGTTCCTTTTTTTTTTTTTTTTTTCTCTGCCTGAAAGAGTTAAATATCAGGTATGTAAGTGGCTGACTCGGACAGGAACTACAGTGTGACCCTCACTGATAAGAAATTCCAACTATAAAACACTTTCCTAGCAGAAAATGGCTTCTTAGAGCAAGAAAGAGGTAAAAAGGGGAATTTCTTAAGTGAGGGTCACACTGTAGTTCCTGTCCGAGTCAGCCACTTACATACCTGATATTTAACTGTTTCAGGCAGAGAAAGGAAAAAAAGAACACAGCATAGTTATTTGTGTGCTAGGCACTGTACATATGTCTATCTCATCATGTCACATGTCAGTTCGGGTATCCTTTAAGTATGTGATAACTCCAAATCATAACAGCAGAAAGTTTGAATACAGGATTAGCATCTTTAGCACTTAATACACTCAGACCAGTTGCTGTTGAAATTTGATTTTTATGATAATTCCGCTTTCATCAATTATGATCTAAGATGAGATGCTTTAATTTACTTTCACTTTATATAATTTATACACCTATAGCAGTGATGGCTAACCTTTGCACTCCAGCGGTTGTGGAACTACATGTCACATTAGGCATTGCAATACTCTGACAACTCTAAGCATAACTCGGGGAGGCAGAGACCTGATGGGTTTTGTAGTTTTGTCACAGCTGGAGTGCCAAGGTTAGCCATCACTGACCTCTAGGAACATGGAAATTGAAGGGCAGAATCTTTAAATGGTGTGTTTGCAACTTTTTGTAACTGTCCATGAGTGGCTCTCTGCTACTGCGCAGGTGCGAGTTGTCTTGCGGCTGTACACTGATGGGAGTTTGGCCGCACAAACCTATTCTAATGACCCTTACAATAACCCTTATGTTAGTATTGTCCCAATGCTGCAAGGGGATTGAAGCCACTGGATTATGCGTATTTCGCGTTAACATTTACGTTAGTATGCAAATTCTTATGCTCTGGAAGCTGCATTTGAAAATTGGCACACAAATTTTCATGCAAAAAAGTGAAAATGGCATGTTTTCTGCCAAAAAGCTGAAGAGTGGGGAATATATTTTTTGTTAGTTTCTGACATGTCTTCCATTTTCATAGCGGCAGGCTCCCTGTGCCCCCATTGCTTGCACCAAAGGGAAGTTGCAGACTGCTGTTATGAGCGGCTATGTTGTCAGTCATGAATACCCACAAATGCAAGATACATTTCCAATAGTTTGGTTTTGAAGTGCTTAGATACTGGGGAGGGTGTGAGAATGGTAAATGCTCTACACTGAGCAGGGAAGGAGTAAACTGTCTCTGCAGAGCTGTAGTCTTGCATTGTTGGCCATAAAGGGATACATTCTACACAGCACAGATGTGGACAGGGTCAACTGGGTGTTCAAAAGACTGGCTGGTGTTACCTTCAATTTCCTCCAACTCCAGGCTGCTAAGCCACACCTGATATTTTACACTTGGAGATTTGCAAGTAGGGTAATACACGTGATAATCAAGGTTTTCTGAATGTCATATGTACAAGCTGTGAGTGGGCACACCATTGCTTAGTCTGGTGCTTGGTATTATGGCATAGGCATATCAATAGCAAAGTCCACAAACCAGTGTACCAGCACTACGTATTTTCCAGAAGTCCCGCTCTGTTTGTTGAGCCATAATGTCCACAAAGATGGCTTACAATTGTTTCGGGGGCCTCGCAGGGTCCCCCTTTTATCAAGGTGTGTGGTTGATAAAGCCTTGATAAAGGGGGTTCCGGCGAGGCCCCCGAAACAATTGTCCGCTATCTTTGTGGACATTATGGCTTAGAGCGTGACTTCTGGAAAATAGAGTGCTGGTATACTTTGTGAAGGTTTTCTGAATGGCACAAACATATATAATTTTTTTGCAAATTATGGTGTACACTATGCATAAAAAGCCCTAGTGTTAAATGGGGCATTTCATGTCTTGTCTTTCCTGTATTTTAGGCTGAACCTTTCCCCCAGTCCATCTTCCCGTGTGACTGTATCCAGAGCCTCCTCCAGTCGTGCTGTGCGAACCACGAGAGGGAAAAGGAAGAGGATTGATGTGGAGGAATCTGAGGCCAGCAGCAGTATCAGCATTGCACACTCTGCCTCAGCCACAGGAAATATATCTGTTGAAGAAATTGATGTGGATGGGAAGTTTATCAGACTAAAGAACAATGCAGATGAAGTATGTCTTCGCATGCCTTGTGCTTATACTTTCATGGGGAGATCTATTCCTTACAAGATAGCCCAATGTATTTTGGCTGGCCGATTACCTTTCTGGGATCTCCAGAAACACTTGTGTCCTTGAGTGGTCTGTACTGCGCATGCGTGCTGCTGGTTTTGTAGCAATGCTGAAAGATTCCAGTTTCCTCCCCAGTGCAGAAGAGCTCACTATATGGTTATCTTCAGCGGTTTTGCTCCAGACCACAGCACCTTTATCAGCTTTATGCATTGCCATTGCTCCTTGGTATTATGGGAGTCTGGTCAGTGTGACTCCGGGCAATGTGTGCGGATGAGAATTTTTTACCTTAATGATATTACATTTTTGCTTTGGGAGCTTACAAATGTAAGAAGGTGTAAAAGCTTTGTGAATCCTGCCCAATGTGTCCCAACTCTCCCATATAATGCTTCCATTTGTATAGTGCCCCACTTTATAGTAAATGGGTATAGTGCCACCGCCTGAAAATTGCTAAAACTTTGAAGATTGCTGTTAATTTGTAAAAGTTTTTGGCAACCTGTTTTACCCTTTCACTTGGTTCTTGGGGGTCCTAAAAATGGTTTTTATTTTGTACACCGTCATATTTTTGTGAATCATTTAGCAAAGGATTTGTACAAATTGGTATTGCAGTAGAATATTGTTATAGTAATCACAGTAGTGCACATACACACAGCATATTCTTTAACAAATCCACCAATTATATCGTCTGGAAGTCAGGCCCAGTGCACACCAAAACCGCTAGCAGATCGTCAAAACTCTAGCGGTTTTGGGAGCAGAGAGCAGATATTTGCCGGGTGCACACCGAGCGGATTTTGTATGCGATCCGCCGTCTGCATCAGCATCCGCGTGGCTAATGTATCTCTATGGGCTGGTGCACACCGGCGGTTTGAGGTTTTAAGCAAACCGCAAACGTGCAGCAAGAGGCACGTTTGCGGCTTGCTAAAAACCTCAAACTGCCGGTGTGCACCAGCCCATAGAGATACATTAGCCACGCGGATTTTCAAGCGGATGCGGCCGGCGGATCCGCCCAGTGTGCACTGGGCCTCAGAGGGTTAACAAAAGGGATGTATTGTAACTAATTGTATGTAATGTACATAATTCTGACCTATCCTTGTCCATCCTGTAGGATCAGCCTTTGGGTGGCTGGGAACTCACAAGAACCATTGGAGAGACATCTGTGAATTACAAGTTTACCTCCAGATATGTGCTGAGAGCAGGCCAGACTGTTACTGTAAGTGTCTTGTGCATGACTTCACAAATGTTTGACACTCAGCTGTTCATGTTTTCTTCCTTATGTGATGATGGTTCTGTATGCCCTGGGGAACTGCAGGAAGTCACACTCTCTCTAGTAAGAGAACAAGTAGTCAAGTCCTTATGCCTTCCTGTGCTATTAAAATGGGTGTCAGTGAAACCCCTTAAGGTGGCCACTAATGGTCCAATTTTTACTGAAAAATCACTTGAGCGATCAAATTCTGATTGGATTTTTGTAAATCTCCATTGATGGGCACAATTGATTACGAATGATTAGAGTCTTCCGATTGGATTTTCATTGATGCACATTTTGGAGTTTCTTGTTGGTTGTGATGGGAAGAATAGATTGGTTCATCGATGGTGTAGCGAACTATTTGACTTCCGATTAAAATTTGATCGCTTGAACTATTTTTTTTTTTTTTTTTTTTTTTTTTTTTTTTTTTTTTTTTTTTGCTGGAAACTGGATAGTTAGTGGCCACCTTTGAGAATGGAGATGGTTTTGCAGTGAAGCACTATAGCGGTGGTGGTTCAGAAGCCCTCCGTGCTTTTTCAAACACTTAAACGTAAATGGTGGGGATTGAATGAATGTTGTTGAACACCTGATCTGCTGGTGATCCTGGGTTATTGAATTTATCCCATACTGATGCCTGCCTATAAACTCACTAGGTGAGAAAATGTTGTTGAATCAGGACAAGGGGGGGTGAGGAGTTTCACGCCAACAGCCCCGAGCTGCACACACCCTTGTGCTCCACTATGTATAATTTGCTACTGTGCAGAACACACCCCTGGTACTGGGAGCGAGACCAGGGTATGCAGTAGCCACTGACTGGCAGCAACAGCCCAGCTTTGCGGTGGTCACCGCCACTGCCTGGAGGGGATCAGGACGTTGTGGGCACAGTAGAAGTCCAGGGGGCTGGAAGAAGCCTCAGGTAAGTTAAAATCTTTTCTTTTCCACGCTGGGCTAATTACCTGTGCTGCCACTCCTCATGCTGCTATTGGTCTTCAGGGTCCCTCCCATTCCCCATTCTCTAAATATTTGGCCCCTCTGCCAAATGTTCTTGCCTGTGCAAGAGCTCTTTTGAACCAGGGCTAGTGAGTCGGTACAAAATTCATCCGGATGACTGTTTATGAAATCGCTGACTCCATATACCCAAAATTGAGTCCTTAGTCTAATTTTTACAAAGGCTATGGATTTAGTTCAGAAATCATCCAACTCGGACTCCGTTTATTGAAACCACCAACTCTGACTTCAGGTATCCAAAATTGCTCAGGCTCTACAGCCCTGTTGGGGGCATTCATGAGTTCCAAACCGTGCATGCTCAGTGCGGAATTGCTTGTCCTTGATCTGGAAAAAACTGGGGGGAGGGGTGTGGTATGGGGTACTGGAACAGGAAGAACCCTGAAGGCAGTGAGCTGCAGGACGGGCAGTAATGTTTTCTCTAGCCCACCAGAAAAGTGTGTGTTTTCAGGCGTGCTTTTCTGGAAAGTTTTACCCAGTTTTTAGCACTTTGCTGAAAAGGCATTTTTCTTTACTGCAGCATCTGGCCTTATTTGCAGTTGGGTTCATGTTCACTATAAAGTTGAATTCGAGCCAAAATGTAAATTTGTGAGTAGATAAGGCTTAGTACTACTAACATTTGAAGTTTTGGTAAGGGAATTCCATTCACTTTGTGTCTTAGTGGCAGATGACATTAAAAATGCTGTAGTGTTAAAGGGTTACGACTGATTCTTCCCTTTATTGGTGACAGGGCCACTGGGAGCAGAAAATGAAAGCTCCTCATTGAGAACAGTCTGCACTTTCCTGCATCCTCTCATATTTGCATTTCCCTGACCATCCCAAGTCAAAACAAAACATTTACAAACTTGTGCAACTAGAAAATGGCCCAATGAAATTCCACTTTGCCAGGATTCGCATTTATTTTAAAGTTGCCTAGTCATCAACAACTGACACATTTGTATCTCATTGGCCATCTCTAAATCTGATTCTGTACAGTACATGAATTTTGTGTTTTTTCCTCTTTGCGAGTTACTAAGCCATACTTTCTCCACAAATCAGATTTGGGCATCCAACGCTGGGGTTCCTGCAAGCCCACCAACTGACCTGGTCTGGGAGAATCAGAGCTCTTGGGGCACCGGTGAAGATGTGAAGGTCGTGTTGAGGAATTCTCAGGGACAGGTATGTTATATATGGTGATTGTGAGCTTGATTTGGGATGGTTTTGAACTGTTAGTAACAGCACAACATGATCTTATTTCCTTAGGACGTAGCTCAGAGGTCAACTGTGTTCACCACCACTGTGCCGGAGGAGGAGGTGGAAGAGGAGGAGGAGGGAGAAGAGGTGCAGGAAGTATATGTGCCAGAAACGAGGCAACGTCGGCAGGTAGGTCCGCTGCATTCTGCAGAATTTGAGTTAGTCTTCCACTGTTGTCCTGATGTTGAGCCTTCAGAACAAATGACTGAGGTGTAAAATTTCCATCTTTTCCAGGTTCAGCAACAAAAGAACTGTTCTATAATGTAAAAGCAGCCGGCCTGAAACCAGCCTACAGATCTGAGCCTTTCTGGAAGCAGCATATTTTTCTGTCAGTGTACAAGTGGAAAAAAAAAACCTAGCAAATGCCCAAGCTTGTGGCCTTATTTTTTTGTATTTTGCGATAATGGACATAAAGTCCTTTTTTCTAAAATTTTTGAATGGGTAAAATGTGAAGTGACTAGTTTGTACACTGTTATGAGTCAATCAGGGATACATTGAGAACTGTGAAGGCCACACGATGTCACCTGACGCTACATGACATTACATGAGGTGCTGTGAGCTTGGAGGCACACTCAGTGCTTCCATCTTTTGTATTTTTTACTTTCTATCTTAAGATTTAGAACCATTTTTATCCTCTCGGCTTTATTGCAAGGCGTTATTTGTATCATGCAAAAACAAGTTTTATGAAATTTTTTTAATTTTTTTTTTCTAGTTTAGTATGGTGGGAGGGTCATGTTGTAGCTATTTTAAATATGGAAACTGGTTTACATTTAAAAATAAACAGATGTTTCTACACTTTTGTCCGTTTATCTTATGAACAGTATTGGTTTTCCTTGCGTTGTCCAGCATTTGGTACTGGTGGTTAGTATGGATAATGCGTACATAAGCTATGAATTGAAATGCATTGTTAATAAAAGGATAAGGGTATCAAGGTGAGGGGAACATGGAGGCTGCCATACTTATTTCCTTTTTAAACAATACCAGTTGCCTGACAGTCTTCCTGATCTTGTCTCTAACTTTTTTTTTTATTTTTTTGATAACCACTTAACGACAGCCTAACTCCGCTAGGGTCGGCAGGTCGTTAGTGGTTTAGCATGGGAACGGCCTTTCCATGGCAGTTCACGGAGGGCGTCTCCGTGAACAGCCTGCGAGCCACCGATTGCAGCTCGCAAGCTAAATGTAAACACGCGGGGAAGAAATCCCCCTAGTGGGGTAAAAAAGGGGGGGGGGGGCAGTCTGATCTCCCTGCGTGCCTGCTGATCTGTGCTGTGGGCTGGAGAGCCCACGCAGCACAGATCAGCCAGAATTCCCGTCGTCCTTAACCACTTGCCGACCGCCCACAGCCGATGGGCGGCGGCAAAGTGGACGCCGAAAGGACCGCAATACGCCATGCGGCGGCTCCTTTGGGCGTGTCGGGGCAGCAATCGTGTCACTGGTGACACGAGTTGCCCCTGGCAACAGGCTCCGCCCACCCACATCATCCCACCGGCTGTTCGTAAGCGCTGGCGGGATGTTAACGCTCGATTGCCGCATGCAAAGTGTATTATACAATTCGTAATGTATACAAAGTGTATTATACAGGCTGCCTCCTGCCCTGGTGGTCCCAGTGATTGAGGGACCACCAGGGCAGGCTGCAGCCCTCCATGTCTCCATACTCAGTATGTGTTTTGGGGTGTATTTTTACACATACCCATGCTGGGTGGGAGAAATATCTCTGTATGACAATTTTTTTTTTTTCACACCCAATTGTCCATTTGCAGATATTTCTCCCACCCAGCATGAATATGTGGAAAAAAAATACACCCCAAAACGCATTATACTACGGAGTATGGCGATACCACATGTGAAACACTGTGACAAAAATAAAATCTTCTATGAACTCACCATACTCCTAATGGAATACCTTGGGGTGTCTTCTTTCTAAAATTGGGTCACTTGTGGGGTTCCAATACTGCCCTGGCATTTTAGGGGCCCTAAAGCGTGAGGAGTAGTCTAGAAACCAAATGCCTTAACATGCCCTGTGAAATCCTAAAGGTACTCATAGGACGTTGGGCCCCTTAGCGCACCTAGGCTACAAAAGTGTTACACGTGGTATCGCCGTACTCAGTAGTATGTGTTTTGGGGTGTATTTTTACATATACCCATGCTGGGTGGGAGAAATATCTGTGTGGGTGAAAAAAAAAATTAATCTAATTGACAGATATTTCTCCCACCCAGCATGGGTATGTGTAAAAATACACCCCAAAACACATTATACTACTTCTCCTGAGTACGGCAATACCACGTGTGACCCCTTTTTGCAGCCTTGGTGCGCTAAGGGGCCCAAAGTCCTATGAGCACCTTTAGGCTTTACAGGGGTGCTTACAATTTAGCACCCCCAAAATGCCAGGACAGTAAACACACCCCACAAATGACCCCATTTTGGAAAGTGGACACCTCAAGGTATTCAGAGAGGGGCATGGTGAGTCCATGGCAGATTTATTTTTTTTATTTTCACAAGTTAGCAGAAATTGAAACAAATAAAAAAAAAAACAGTTTCCAAGTGTCATTTTCCGCTAACTTGTGACAAAAAATAAAATCTTCTATGAACTCACCATGCCTCTCAGTGAATATTTTGGGATGTCTTCTTTCCAAAATGGGGTAATTTGGGGGTATTTATACTATCCTGGAATTTTAGCACCTCATGAAACATGACAGGGGGTCAGAAAAGTCAAATGCTTCAAAATGGGAAAATTAACTTTTGGCACCATAGTTTGTAAACACTAACTTTTACCCAAACCAATAAATGTACACTTATTGGATTTTTTTTATCAGACATGTAGCACAATAAATTTGGACAAAAATGTATATAGAAATTTTACTTTATTTGAAAGATGTCAGCACAGAAAGTTAAAACATTTTTTGACAAAATTCATGTATTTTTTGATGAATATAATAAAAACTAAAAATCACAGCAGCAATCAAATGGCACCAAAAGAAAGCTGTATTAGTGACAAGAAAAGGAGGGAAAATTCATTTAGGTGGTAGGTTGTATGACCGAGCAATAAACCGTGAAAGCTGCAGTGGTCTGAATGGGAAAAAAAGGCTCTGATCCTTAAGGGTTAGAAAGACTGGTCCTCAAGTGGTTAAGCCATAGACCCTGAATAAGCCTATGCAGATCAGGTACACTAAGGTTTGATTGGATTAGCCACATACTTGTTCCAGGGTTTTGACTTGTACATTACTTAGGCCAGAAGATCGACTGGGCTGTCGGGCAACTGGCATTGTTTACAAGGAAAAATGACCGCTTCCATTTCCCTCTCACCCCAGGTTCCCTTGAATGGTTGAGCAGCGTGTTTACCATGGAGACCTGAGCTGTACTTTCTTGGACCCAGGCACTACAAATGTGGGTTAGTGTTCAGGCCGGGGGGGGGGGGGGGGGGGTGTAGCTGTATCTCCTGGTCTGGGCCATTCTGCAGAATTACCAGCAGTGGGACAATGTGCATGTGCCTTGCACCTCAGTTGTGCTCAACTCTTCCAGTGATGGGAGCTGATCAGAGGTGCACAGCAGCCTTTGACTGGTCCAGTGGAGGGGTACAGTGCAGGGACCAGGAGAAAATGAGGAACCTGTAAGTAGTGATGGGCTTCACGAGTAATCATGAAGTTCGTAAGGACTCAAATTAGTAAATAAAATGCGGCTGGATAAAGTTATTTACCCATAATTCTGATGTCCTGCCTATGCTCCAAACAACTTGCATGTGTCCTATTGGACACATTGCAAGCCTCACAACGCGCATTTCCTCCTTCTTGGAGGAAGTGCGCTTAGTGAGTCTTGCAACACGTCTATTAGGACCTGCATGTACCTGCCCCGACCTGCATTTTGGGTACCCGAATCGTTGCAGGCCTCTAATACACACATACAAATGCTATCTATTTTTTTTATTTTCACTTCAGTGTCTCTTTAAAGAACATCTGAAGTGAGCGATATGGAGGCTGCCATAATTAAACCATACCAGTTGCCTGGTTATCCTAATTTCTGCCTCTAGCATGCAGCAGATCAGGAGGTGTTAGACATTGTCAGATTTGACAAGATTGGATGCCTCTTGTTTCTGGTGTTCACACTACTTCAGCCAACTAGATCAGCAGGGCTGCCAGACAACTGGTATTGTTTAAAAGTAAATAATTATGGCAGTCTCCATATACTTCTCACTTCAGGTTCCCTTTAAACATTGACAGTGGTTTTACATATCCTAGTTCATATATTTTCTGTCTGAACCTTAATGTTTGGCACATGCGCTCTGCCATCAGGACCTTACATTAGAATTAAAATATGGAGATGTCAAGCTCAGTCCAGCTTCAGTCTTTATAAATGCTCTGCCTCCCTCTTATGTAAGTTGTGTTTTAAAAATTGCTGTAAATATTATTTTTGAGGGAATCTCGTTTTGTAGATGCCACCAACCTTTTGTTGCACCCCCTTCCCTGGTGATGGAGCAGATGATTCATACTGCACCCAATGTATCCTGATTAGGAGAGGGAAATGAGCAGCACTTCAGTTATACCCCTCCCCCAGAAGGATTTGTCCCAGAATAAGTGCACTTATTTATTACTGCCTATGTACAGTTCACTCAGTTATGAATGATCAACTCTAAAGCACTTACTGACAGATTTTGGCCTTTATCTGCTCATAGGGGATTCTCACAATTTTGGCACTCCTTGAATGGCTATGGATCAGACCAACTGCAAGAATTGTGTGCCTGTGTAAGTCTTAGGGAATGCTTTTATAAGCCAAAAATGTTAGCGGTGTGGTAAAATTTGATGGCATAATGCTATGCATGCAGTGTGGTACCATATAATGCATGCATTAACAGATGCAGTGACGCATACTTTGCATGTGCTGCTCATAATTATTCATACCCCTGGCACATTTTGGCTTGGTTACTTTTGCTCAACTAGCAGGTGTAACGATCGGTGTCAGCACACAGAGAATCTGATTATTGGTGATCTGCAGTATCACTAAGAATGCAAATATATACCTGATTATTGATGATCTGCAGAATCACCGATAATCCAAGTATAACTAATCTCTGGACACCTAGTGTGAGTGTTTGGTGCAACAGTAATGACTTTGAGTAAAACAACCCGAGGAGCAGGTGGTCTTTGGCAGTATGAGCGTAGGTACCGAATCAGAGAGCAGAGGGATAGTCAGGAAAGCCGTAGGTCATAACAGATATCAAACAATGCCTAGTCTTGGGTGTGAGGTCCGTGGTCTCTACACCCTGGAACTAGTCTGAATAATAACACTATAATAAACAGAAGTAATCTGGCTTAGTGTGAATTCCTAGGTCCTGGTTCAAACACACTGTAGGATCTGACTAAGGTCTGAGTGCTTCCACGTAGTGTTCGCAACGGCAGACAACTTCAGACTGAGCAGAAGTAACGATATATAGAGCAGTGCTCTCTGGCGCCACCCATCAGTGATTAACCAATAGTTACTTGTTCTGAGGTCAGCTGACCCGCTTGGTCAGCTGATCCCTCCTTGGCTTGTCATAAATGTTCTGCCTCTAAGCGTGTGCATTCCTGAATCTGTGAACTAACAGACCCAGCTACACCAGACACACACTGCTGCGTGCAAACCGCCGCGCTGGACGCGGAATCAGCCGCCTTGCTGTCAGTACACACGGCTGCTTTTCTGCGTTCCCTTACAGCAGGTTATTTTTTTTTTTATGGGAAATGACATGGGTGTCTCCCAAAAGATAAGAC
Organism: Hyperolius riggenbachi; assembly: GCF_040937935.1. Classification (NCBI taxonomy): domain Eukaryota; kingdom Metazoa; phylum Chordata; class Amphibia; order Anura; family Hyperoliidae; genus Hyperolius; species Hyperolius riggenbachi. The sequence goes on along the minus strand of NC_090646.1, from coordinate 537,337,264 downwards.
TATGTACAAGAAGCATTGTGTGAAAATACAATTTACATTTGAGCATAAAATTATTCATACCCTTCTCAATAATCAACAGAAGCCTTTATTGGCTATTAAAACAAACGCTTCCTTTAACCACTTCAGGCTTCTGCGTACGCTTAAGTATGCTTCTGAATCCTGAAGTGGATTCCATGGAAACGGCCGCTCGTATGAGCGACCGTTCCATGTCATTATTTTTAATAACATTTTATTTAAAAGTAGTGGTTTTATTTTGATTTCACTTTTACTTGATGTAAAGCGGGATCCCCCTCCGTGCATCTTCTCGTTATAGGTGCTAAAACATCGCGGGGCTTGGCCCCGGGAACTAGGAAGCCTTGATGTGCGTATCATCCTGAATCGCAGGGTGACGCACACACGTCATGCCTAATGGCTCATTTTTGGCCACGGTGGGAGGGCGGGCATAGGAGGAGGCGGCTGCGCAACTATGATATAAATATACCTGGCGTCCTATGGCTAACCACGCCCCTGATGAGTCACGCGCGGTGACGAAACGCGTAGGGTGGAGCCAAAGGACGACCAGGAAGCACGCACTATCACGGAGTGAGCGGTATTCAGCGGCTAACGATTAGCGGGGACACCAACCAGCCTATCCGGAGAGGCACGGGGGGGGAGCCCGTTAAACTCTGAGCGCTGTTACCCTGCACAAGTCTGTAAGTGCATTTTTAAATAAAGGTTTTTTTAATCATACGGAATCACGCTATGTGAGGTCTTTTTCCTCTCCTCTGAGCCTACTGCATATAGGAACAGCAGCATCTGGACGACATCTGGAAAGCGCAGGGAAAGGACAACTTCTAACCACCAACCAGCAGAAGACGATTGGACAACATAGAGCGATATCTGACCAATCTCGCAGTGGTCACACAGGCGGGGTGAGTGTTACTCTATTGGGAGTGAAGTGATATCCTGGTACAAGCGGAGCGCTGTCTATTTACATTATCTGAGTTCACGGAGGGTGTCACCGTGAACACCCTGCGAGCTGCCGATCACGGCTCGCAGGGTAAATGTAAACACGCGGGGAAGATCTTCCCCGGTGATTACATATATACGGCGCTGCTGCGCAGCAGCGCCGTAGAGGAGATTGGCGATCCCCGGCCTCTGATAGGCTAAAGCTCCGTCCTGCGCCGCTCACAGGGGGAGGGAGGGAAGGGGAAGGAGGCCAGGAAGCGCTGTGGAGGGGGGCTTTGAAGAGCCCCCCCCCCGCAAGCAGCCGGCGGCTATCTGATCGGTGCTGCGGGCTGGAGAGCCCACGCAGCACCGATCAGAAAAATACCCCCCTGGCACAAAAGTGGTTTATAGCATAGTAGCTTTTTGCATGCCTCCATAGGTATTTTTTTCTCTCATCTTTAGCAATGAGCTCCAAATATTTCAGGTTGGAGGGTCTTATTGCCATCACCCTGATCTTTAGCTCCCTCCACAGATTCTCAATTAGATTCAAGTCAGGACTCTGGCTGGGCCACTCAAAAGCGTTAATGTTGTCTGCTAACCATTTCTTCACCACTCTTGCTGTGTTTTTGGTCATTGCCATGCTGAAATGTCCATTGGTGCCCGCAGACTGCGCTGATGTTGCGAATCCTTGTGTTTCTCCGCAGACTGCCTGATGTTGCGAGTCCTTGTGTTGCGCTTTTTTTTTTTTCTTTTACGGTGCCATTTACTGTGATAAGGTTTTCTGGTCCATTGGCTGAAAAACACACCCAAAGCATTAGGTTCCCACCACCATGTTGGACAGTGGGGATGGTGTTCTTTGGGTTGAAGGCTTTTTTTTTTTTTTCACGCCAAATGAAGGAAACCTCATGGTGACCAAACAATTCAATTTTTCCTTAATCTGGCCATAACTCAAAAGTCTTCTTTGTCCAGATGAGCATTTGCAAAGGCCAAGCGAGCTTTGTTGTGCCTTATCTGGAGAAGTGGGGACCTCCTTGGTCTGCATTCGTGGAACCCTGCAGTGTGCAATGTCCGTTGGATTGTCTGCCTTGAGACCTTGCCACCAGCCGAGCCCATATTCACTAGGATGGTCTTGGTGGTGCATACTCTAATGTGCCCCAAATTGAAAGTTGTGTACACTCACCAAATTTTGGTTAATTTTACCACTTCTATGTAGTTTGAGAGCTGCCAGATTTTGAATACTATGAATAAATTGTGATGGTAAGTGCTCTCACTACATGGAGGTGGTACAATTTGGATGTGTACCAGGCTTAAAGGGAACCTAAACTAGAACTCCCCTGGGACTTCTACCAGCCCCCTGCAGCTGTCCTGTGCCAGCACCATGATCCTGCTATACTCCAGTCACCCACAAGTCTGTGGCCACTGCACATGCGTGGCACTGGCAGTGTGCATCCTCTATTGTGCTCTTGTTGCTGGGAGAGTTCTGCGAATGTCTAGTAGAGATTTTTACTTACCAGAACAATCCCACAGGAAGCATGTGGACTGGGGCCATGCATCAAGCTGAAGGGGGGGGTGTCCCTGCGGGTGCCAGGAGCATCGTAGAATCATGGTGTTGGCACAGGATGACTGTAGGGGGCTGGTAGAAGCCCCAGGTAAGTTAAAACACTCACACACCAAGTTTAAGCATGGTTTAGAAGTGGAGAGAACTTGTATACTAAACCCTTTCACAATATACAGTGGAGGAAATAATTATTTGACCCCTCACTGATTTTGTAAGTTTGTCCAATGACAAAGAAATGAAAAGTCTCAGAACAGTATCATTTCAATGGTAGGTTTATTTTAACAGTGGCAGATAGCACATCAAAAGGAAAATCGAAAAAATAACCTTAAATAAAAGATAGCAACTGATTTGCATTTCATTGAGTGAAATAAGTTTTTGAACCCCTACCAACCATTAAGAGTTCTGGCTCCCATAGAGTGGTTAGACACTTCTACTCAATTAGTCACCCTCATTAAGGACACCTGTCTTAACTAGTCACCTGTATAGAAGACACCTGTCCACAGAATCAATCAAGCAGACTCCAAACTCTCCAACATGGGAAAGACCAAAGAGCTGTCCAAGGATGTCAGAGACAAAATTGTAGACCTGCACAAGGCTGGAATGGGCTACAAACCCATTAGCAAGAAGGTGACAACTGTTGGTGCGATTGTTCGAAAATGGAAGGAGCACAAAATGACCATCAATCGACCTCACTCTGGGGCTCCACGCAAGATCTCACCTCGTGGGGTGTCAATGGTTCTGAAAAAGGTGAAAAAGCATCCTAGAACTACACGGGAGGAGTTAGTGAATGACCTCAAATTAGCAGGGACCACAGTCACCAAGAAAACCATTGGATACACATTACACCACAATGGATTAAAATCCTGCAGGGCTCGCAAGGTCCCCCTGCTCAAGAAGACACATGTGCAGGCCCGTCTGAGATTTGCCAATGAACACCCGAATGATTCTGTGAGTGACTGGGAAAAGGTGCTGTGGTCTGATGAGACCAAAATAGAGCTCTTAGGCATTAACTCAACTCGCTGTGTTTGGAGGAAGAAAAATGCTGCCTATGACCCCCAAAACACCGTCCCCACCGTCAAGCATGGGGGTGGAAACATTTTGCTTTGGGGGTGTTTTTCTGCTAAGGGCACAGGACAACTTAATCGCATTAATGGGAAAATGGACGGAGCCATGTATCGTGAAATCCTGAACGACAACCTCCTTCCCTCTGCTAGGAAACTGAAAATGGGTCGTGGATGGGTGTTCCAGCACGACAATGACCCAAAACATACAGCAAAGGCAACAAAGGAGTGGCTCAAGAAGAAGCACATTAAGGTCATGGAGTGGCCTAGTCAGTCTCCGGACCTTAATCCAATAGAAAACCTATGGAGGGAGCTCAAGCTCAGAGTTGCACAGAGACAGCCTCGAAACCTTAGGGATTTAGAGATGATCTGCAAAGAGGAGTGGACCAACATTCCTCCTAAAATTTGTGCAAACTTGGTCATCAATTACAAGAAACGTTTGACCTCTGTGCTTGCAAACAAGGGTTTTTCCACTAAGTATTAAGTCTTTTATTGTTAGAGGGTTCAAAAACCTATTTCACTCGATGAAATGCAAATCAGTTGCTATCTTTTATTTAAGGTTATTTTTTCGATTTTCCTTTTGATGTGCTATCTGCCACTGTTAAAATAAACCTACCATTGAAATGATACTGTTCTGAGACTTTTCATTTCTTTGTCATTGGACAAACTTACAAAATCAGTGAGGGGTCAAATAATTATTTCCTCCACTGTATCTCAAGCTGTATGGATTTAAAGGGAACCTAAACTGAGAGAGATGGATGTTTCCTTTTAAACAATACCAGTTACCTGGCAGCCCTAATATCTTTGGCTGCAGTAGTGGCTGAATCACACACCTGAAACAAGCATGCCACTAATCCAGTCTGACTTCAGTCAGAGCACCTGATCTGCATGCTTAACCACTTGAGGACCTAGGGCTTTCTATTCCTTAAGGACCGGCCACTTTTTTTCCATTCAGGGCCAGTTTCCACTGTTGCGACGCGATTTCGCCGGCATCCCGACGCTTGTAAAAACGCATGCGGATGCGTTTCCGCATGCGTTTTTACCCGCGATTTCGCATGGCAGGGTGCCATGCGAAATTAACCATGACTCTGCCAGGGCAAAATAACATTGAAAAAGGTGCGAAATCGCACGCGAATCGCGGGTGAAAACGCATGTAAAAAACGCATGCGTTTTTCCTATTAAATACATTAGCGGCGATTCGCATGGATTCCCGACGCAGGCGATTTCTGTGGGTCCCGTCGTGCAGATTTGGCCCGCCGCCAAATCGCTCCCGCACGCCGCACATATTGAAACAGCCCCGGCCACTTCAATGTACCAAGCGAATCCGCATGTCGGCGCCGCATGCGGATTCGCTATGGTGGAAACGAGCCCTCAGACCACTGCAGCTTTCACGGTTTATTGCTCGCTCATACAACCTACCACCTAAATGAATTTTGGCTCCTTTTCTTGTCACTAATAAAGCTTTCTTTTGGTGCTATTTGATTGCTCCTGCGATTTTTACTTTTTATTATATTCATCAAAAAAGACATGAATTTTGGCAAAAAAATGATTTTTTTAACTTTCTGTGCTGACATTTTTCAAATAAAGTAAAATTTCTGTATACATGCAGCGCGAAAAATGTGGACAAACATGTTTTTGATTAAAAAAAAAACCCATTCAGTGTATATTTATTAGTTTGGGTAAAAGTTATAGCGTTTACAAACTATGGTGCCAAAAGTGAATTTTCCCATTTTCAAGCATCTATGACTTTTCTGACCCCCTGTCATGTTTCATGAGGGGCTAGAATTCCAGGATAGTATAAATACCCCCCAAATGACCCCATTTTGGAAAGAAGACATCCCAAAGTATTCACTGAGAGGCATAGTGAGTTCATAGAAGATATTATTTTTTGTCACAAGTAAGCGGAAAATGACACTGTGACAAAAAAAAAAAGTTTCCATTTCTTCTAACTTGCGACAAAAAAAAATGAAATCTGCCACGGACTCACCATGCCCCTCTCTGAATACTTTGAAGGGTCTACTTTCCAAAATGGGGTCATTTGTGGGGTGTGTTTACTGTCCTGACATTTTGGGGGGTGCTAAATTGTAAGCACCCCTGTAAAGCCTAAAGGTGCTCATTGGACTTTGGACCCCTTAGCGCAGTTAGGCTGCAAAAAAGTGCCACACATGTGGTATTGGCGTACTCAGGAGAAGTAGTATAATGTGTTTTGGGGTGTATTTTTACACATACCCATGCTGGGTGGGAGAAATATCTCTGTAAGTGACAATTTGTTAATTTTTTTTACACACAATTGTCCATTTACAGAGATCTTTCTCCCACTCAGCATGGGTATGTGTAAAAATACACCCCAAAACACAGTATACTACTTCTCCTGAGTACGGCGATACCACATGTGTGGCACTTTTTTGCACCCTAACTGCGCTAAGGGGCCCAAAGTCCAATGAGTACCTTTAGGATTTCACAGGTCATTTTGAGAAATTTCATTTCAAGACTACTCCTCACGGTTTAGGGCCCCTAAAATGCCAGGGCAGTATAGGAACCCCACAAATGACCCCATTTTAGAAAGACACCCCAAGGTATTCCGTTAGGAGTATGGTGAGTTCATAGAAGATTTTATTTTTTTGTCACAAGTTAGCGGAAATTGATTTTAATTGTTTTTTTTTTTCACAAAGTGTCATGTTCCGCTAACTTGTGACAAAATATAAAATCTTCTATGAACTCGCCATACTACTAACGGAATACCTTGGGGTGTCTTCTTTCTAAAATGGGGTCATTTGTGGGGTTCCTATACTGCCCTGGCATTTTAGGGGCCCTAAACCGTGAGGAGTAGTCTTGAAACGAAATTTCTCAAAATGACCTGTGAAATCCTAAAGGTACTCATTGGACTTTGGGCCCCTTAGCGCAGTTAGGCTGCAAAAAAGTGCCAATCATGTGGTATCGCCATACTCGGGAGATGTAGTATAATGTGTTTTGGGGTGTATTTTTACACATACCCATGCTGGGTGGGAGAAATACCTCTGTAAATGACAATTGTTTGATTTTTTTTACACACAATTGTCCATTTACACAGAGATTTCTCCCACCCAGCATGGGTATGTGTAAAAATACACCCCAAAACACATTATACTACTTCTCCTGAGTACGGCGATACCACATGTGTGACACTTTTTTGCAGCCTAGGTGCGCTAAGGGGCCCAACGTCCTAATCACAGGTCATTTTGAGGCATTTGTTTTCTAGACTACTCCTCACGGTTTAGGGCCCCTAAAATGCCAGGGCAGTATAGGAACCCCACAAGTGACCCCATTTTAGAAAGACACCCCAAGGTATTCCGTTAGGTGTATGGCGAGTTCATAGAAGATTTTATTTTTTGTCACAAGTTAGTGAAAAATGACACTTTGTGAAAAATAAAATCTTCTATGAACTCGTCATACACCTAACAGAATACATTGGGGTGTCTTTTTTCTAAATTTGGGTCAGTTTCTGGGGTTCCTATACCGCCTTGGCATTTTACGGGCTCAAAACCGTGAGTAGTCTGGAAACCAAATGTCTCAAAATGACTGTTCAGGGATATAAGCATCTGCAAATTTAGATGACAGGTGGTCTATGAGGGGGCGAATTTTGTGGAACCGGTCATATGCAGGGTGGCCTTTTAGATGACAGGTTGTATTGGGCCTGATCTGATGGATAGGAGTGCTAGGGGGGTGACAGGAGCTGATTGATGGGTGTCTCAGGGGGTGGTTAGAGGGGAAAATAGATGCAATCAATGCACTGGGGAGGTGATCGGAAGGGGGTCTGAGGGGGATCTGAGGGTTTGGCCGAGTGATCAGGAGCCCACACGGGGCAAATTAGGGCCTGATCTGATGGGTAGGTGTGCTAGGGGGTGACAGGAGGTGATTGATGGGTGTCTCAAGGTGTGATTAGAGGGGGGAATAGATGCAAGCAATGCACTGGCGAGGTGATCAGGGCTGGGGCCTGAGGGCATTCTGAGGGTGTGGGCGGGTGATTGAGTGCCCTAGGGGCAGATAGGGGTCTAATCTGATAGGTAGCAGTGACAAGGGGTGATTGATGGGTAATTAGTGGGTGTTTAGGGTAGAGAACAGATATAAACACTGCCCTTGGGAGGTGATCTGACGTCGGATCTGCGGGCGAACTATTGGTGTGGGTGGGTGATCAGATTGCCCGCAAGGGGCAGGTTAGGGGCTGATTGATGAGTGGCAGTGACAGGGGGTGATTGATGGGTGATTGACAGGTGATCAGTGGGTTATTACAGGGAAGAACAGATGTAACTAATGCACTGGCAAATTGATAAGGGGGGGTCTGAGGGCAATCTGAGCGTGTAGGCGGGTGATTGGGTGCCCGCAAGGGGAAGATTAGGGTCTGATCTGATAGGTAACAGTGACAGGTGGTGATAGGGGGTGATTGATGGGTAATTAGTGGGTGTTTAGAGGAGAGAATAGATGTAAACACTGCGCTTGGGTGGTGATCTGATGTCAGATCTGCGGGCGATCTATTGGTGTGGGTGATCAGATTGCCCGCAAGGGGCAGGTTAGGGGCTGATTGATGGGTGGCAGTGACAGGGGGTGATTGATGGGTGGCAGTGACAGGGGGTGATTGACAGGTGATTGACAGGTGATCAGTGGGTTATTACAGGGAAGAACAGATGTAAATATTGCACTGGCAAATTGATAAGGGGGGGTCTGAGGGCAATCTGAGCATGTAGGCGGGTGATTGGGTGCCCGCAAGGGGAAGATTAGGGTCTGATCTGATAGGTAACAGTGACAGGTGGTGATAGGGGGTGATTGATGGGTAATTAGTGGGTGTTTAGAGGAGAGAATAGATGTAAACACTGCGCTTGGGTGGTGATCTGATGTCAGATCTGCGGGCGATCTATTGGTGTGGGTGATCAGATTGCCCGCAAGGGGCAGGTTAGGGGCTGATTGATGGGTGGCAGTGACAGGGGGTGATTGACAGGTGATTGACAGGTGATCAGTGGGTTATTACAGGGAAGAACAGATGTAAATATTGCACTGGCGAATTGATAAGGGGGGGTCTGAGGGCAATCTGAGCGTGTAGGCGGGTGATTGGGTGCCCGCAAGGGGCAGATTAGGGTCTGATCTGATGGGTAACAGTGACAGGTGGTGATAGGGGGTGATTGATGGGTAATTAGTGGGTGTTTAGAGGAGAGAATAGATGTAAACACTGCGTTTGGGTGGTGATCTGATGTCGGATCTGCGGCGATCTATTGGTGTGGGTGGGTGATCAGATTGCTCGCAAGGGGCAGGTTAGGGGCTGATTGATGGGCGACAGTGACAGGGGGTGATTGATGGGTGATTGACAGGTGATCAGGGGGGATAGATGCATACAGTACACGGGGGGGGGGGGGGGTGATCAGGAGGGGGCAGTGGGCAGGGGGGGAGATAAAAAAAAAAATAGCGTTGACAGATAGTGACAGGGAGTGATTGATGGGTGATTAGGGGGGTGATTGGGTGCAAACAGGGGTCTGGGGGGTGGGCAGGGGGGGTGGTCTGAGGGGTGCTGTGGGCGATCTGGGGCAGGGGGGGGAGAAATCAGTGTGCTTGGGTGCAGACTAGGGTGGCTGCAGCCTGCCCTGGTGGTCCCTCGGACACTGGGACCACCAGGGCAGGAGGCAGCCTGTATAATACACTTTGTAAACATTACAAAGTGTATTATACACTTTGTATGCGGCGATCGCGGGGTTAACATCCCGCCGGCGCTTCCGTATAGCCGGCGGGATGTTGCGGCGGGCGAGCGGTGACAGGCGCCGGCGGAGGATCGCGTCACGGATGACGCGATCGCTCCGCCCATGCCCTTAAATGGACCGCCGCCTCTGTGCGTTAGGCGGTCGGGAAGTGGTTAAGGGGCTGTGGTTAAAGATATTAGACACAGAATCAGGAGTGTCAGGCAACTGGTATTTTAAAAGGAAAAATACATATCCTTGGTTTTGGTTCCCTTTAGCACCTAGTAAACACGTGCAAGTTTGTTTGGCCAATCGCTGACCAATTTTTACCACCTTCATGTAGTGGCAGAGTAACAGATTTTGAATACTATGAGCAGATTGTGCAGGTTAACTTTTGCAATACGAAAGGTGGTTTAATTGGTACACACATCCAATTTTGATTGGCCAGACTTTGCCAAATGGGAAAGTAAAACCTTTTTAATGCAAGTGAAAAATTGACAGCTTTCACGTGTCTCCAATAACCAGCCTGTCCTGTAAGTAATTGTGCTGCTTCTGTGTGGCAACTTTAGTTTCTATCTACTTGCAACATCCGACTTGTGCAACCTCCGCTACATGCAAACATTCTACACTAAAACCTCCGCTACATGCAAACATTCTACACTAAAATACGTGTGACAGTGCTGCTGAAAAGTTTCCTGCCAGGACAAAAAGTTTCAAGTTGCTGCAAATTTTATACTCATTGACAATCTTCTATGAAGCCTCGTTCCAGTGTTTGCGCTGCGGTGGCTGTTGCAAGACACTGTTGCTATGCAGTTCACCCTGATATGCTTGTGATGCCATTCACTTATAATGAATGGTATTGTACCGCAAAAATAAAATGCATGCAACTATGCCTTGTGAATCACAATGCATGGAAGCATCAGCAAGAACTGTCTATGTACGCCTGATGTCCCTGTGGATTGTGTACACTGCTGCTGATCACATTTTCAGCAAGGCACATGATGCACAATGAAACAAGGCCTTAAAGGGAAGGTTCAAGCAAAATAAAAAAATGAGTTTCACTTACCTGGGGCTTCTCCCAGCCCCATGCAGCCATCCTGTGCCCTCGCAGTCACTCACTGCTGCTCCAGTCCCCCGCTGGCAGCTTGCCGACCTCAGAGGTCGGCGGGACGCATTGCGTACATTTTTACGCATTCCCGCTAGTGCTGGAACATGAACACATACAATTTACGCATTACTGGTTTAATGCATAAAAATGTACGCATTGATCTGGTAATGCGTAAAAATGTATGTGTTAATGTTCCTGCACTAGCGGGAATGCGTAAAAATGTGCGCAATGCGTCCCGCTGACCTCCGAAGTCAGCAAGCTGCCAGCGGGGTACCAGAGGATCCATGAGTGACTGCGAGGGCACAGGATGGCTGCAGGGGGCTGGGAGAAGCCCCAGGTAAGTGAAACTCATTTTTTTATTATGCTTGGACCTTCCCTTTAACCTATATATTCTCCTGTACACAACTGTTTGAAAGATAACTATATAAATGCTGCCTTACCAATTGATATTAATGGATACTGAGTGGTGGGGCTAGTAAGAGTGCTCCCTTCTATAATAAGGTGAAAATATGTATACAATGTATGGCCTGTGGATGGAGTTTACTATAATGAGTCTACTGTATCTGACTATCAGGAAGTTTAAGGCCCAGTTCACACTTGCGTTTTGGCAAGTAAACGGATCGGATCCTGACCTGATCCTGATCAGAACCGTACTGTTCCGATCCGGATCCGGTCCGTTTGTATCAGGCATGCATCAGGCTGCCATCCGGATCCGTGGGAAAACAATAGTTAAATATACATAAAAAAAGTTCGGGTCAGCAGAAGGTGCACCTGGTGCACATGTACAATCAGGTTCCTCCGCTGTAGGCCTCACCTCCACCTTCACATTCTGCCAAACAGCTCCAGCACGTCTGTCACTGCTGCTCCACTCCAGACATGCTTGGCCCATGTGTCCCCATCCGAGATCCGGAGATCCGGACACAAAAAATAGCGCATGTTGGAAAAGAGTCCGGATCCAGTCCGGCTCCGTACTGTACGGAACGTACGTATGTGAACGTCCGCATAGCCTTTGCATTGCTATGCGGAACGTACGTTCCGTTTGTACAGTATGCGGTCCGGATCAGATCCGGAAAATCCGGATAGCGAACGCTAATGTGAACCGGGCCTAAGGCCGGACTGGATCCGGACTCCGGACTCTTTTCCAACATGCGCTATTTTTTGTGTCCGGATCTCCGGCCCACGCATCCTGACGGGAGCCTGACCTGAGCCTGACAGCACCATCCGGAACACAGAAACCAATGGGGAACGGAAGGCACAGTCCATACACAATAGATTAGGTATTGCACACCTATAATAAAGATAATATTTGCACAAATAGCTCAAATTACAGCGGGGTGCTGTGTTAAGAAATAAACATCCATTGATACACTAAAAACACGCACACCAAGCCAGTTCAAATGCTTAGAAAAGTGTATTGATAATCAATATGAGAGAAATATCATTAACTGGTCTGAAACCTCAGTACCAATGAAAAGTGCATACAAAAATGTTTACATACAGTACATAAGATACATATGGTGCATAGAGTAGCCCATTATTAGCTAGGGAAATATGCAAGTAGCAAACATGTGACTATATAAGAACACAGTCCAATGTATATCATCAGCTTATAACATATAGCATAAATGGGTACTAGAGAGGATCAAATCCCCTATGATAGAGTCCAGGAACAGAGTCCCAATCTTAAGATGCGCATAAAACAGTTCCACAAACAGTGTGAGATGAGGTGCTGTCACCCCTTACCCAGACGTCGGCGTTTCGGAATTGGATTCCTTCCTCAATGGGTGCGCAGCGGAATAAGCAACAGCAGCAGAGCGGGTGAGAGGCTGCCTCTCACCCGCTCTGCTGCTGTTGCTTATTCCGCTGCGCACCCATTGAGGAAGGAATCCAATTCCGAAACGCCGACGTCTGGGTAAACAAGTTGAGGGTGACAGCACCTCATCTCACACTGTTTGTGGAACTGTTTTATGCGCATCTTAAGATTGGGACTCTGTTCCTGGACTCTATCATAGGGGATTTGATCCTCTCTAGTACCCATTTATGCTATATGTTATAAGCTGATGATATACATTGGACTGTGTTCTTATATAGTCACATGTTTGCTACTTGCATATTTCCCTAGCTAATAATGGGCTACTCTATGCACCATATGTATCTTATGTACTGTATGTAAACATTTTTGTATGCACTTTTCATTGGTACTGAGGTTTCAGACCAGTTAATGATATTTCTCTCATATTGATTATCAATACACTTTTCTAAGCATTTGAACTGGCTTGGTGTGCGTGTTTTTAGTGTATCAATGGAACGGAAGGCACAGAACACACTGCCTACAAAAACCTGACGTTCTACCCCATTTCCTATGCGTATCCAAGCGGCCATTTCGGATGGGGACACATGGGCCAAGCATGTCTGGAGTGGAGCAGCAGTGACAGACGTGCTGGAGCTGTTTTGGCAGAATGTCGGAGGTGGAGGTGAGGCCTACAGCGGAGGAACCTGATTCTACAGGTGCACCAGGTGCACCTTCTGCTGACCCCAACATTTTTCTATGTATATTTAACTATTTTTTTTTCCACGGATCCAGATGGCAGCCTGATGCATGCCTGATACAAACGGACCGGATCGGAACCGTACGGTTCTGATCAGGATCAGGTCAGGATCCGATCAGGATCCGGTCCGTTTACTTGCCAAAACGCAAGTGTGAACGGGGCCTAAGATAAATTGTCACTTCCAAGTTTTCACTGGCAGATCTATGAACGCTTGAGACTTGGCACATTTTTCACAAAGGTCTAGCAAAGTTTTTAACCTCAATTGGTTCTGCTCTTTAAGTTTCCTTAGTGTGGCAGGTGCTAGTGAGTTTGACAGGAGCTGGAGTCAGCATACTGGAGCTGCATTGTTGGAGGGAATGTGAGCTCTGGCCTCACATCTGCTCACAGAAAACACGCTTGCACCTGTTGTTGTTCTAGGATACAAAGTTGAGTTTGTCTCCACAACTTGGTGTGGACAAGTGGCGCATCCATCATGCTGTAGAATTAAGTTAGGTTGATGAGATAAATATTTATCTGTATCTTTTTACACACTGCATGTTCCATTACCATTGCAATGCCATGGTGCTGAAAAGTTGCATTGCATGTTGTGTGGTGCAACCATAGGGTGAAGTATACAGTACAATGAATGTATGCTTCACTGCTACTGTAAACCTGCATGTTGTTCAATAAACACAGCTTACTGTGTGCTATTCTGCTGGGATGCTCCTGTGTAAAATGTATCATAGAAAAATGCCCCCATGGGTCCCTCCCATGTTCCAACAGATCCTGGGATACAAGTAATAGCTGCTACCTCAGACTGATGCTACGTACACACATGCGACAACGATCGTTCGTTGAGAACGACGAACGAGCTTTTAATTGATGAAAGAACGACCTGAGTAAAGTTAGTTTTTAAATGTGTGTAACGATCTGATCGTTAGAACGAACGTTACATCACGTAAAGCAACTATTGCGCCTGCGCATAAAAATGAGAAGTTTCAGGGAGAAATAGTGAAATGCGCATGTCAAGCCTAGTACGAACGACCGTTTGCAACGATGTACTACTTTTGCAAACGATCGTCGTTGGTTAAAATCCGCCGAGACAGAACTTTCTTTTGTAGCGATTTGGCTCGTTCGTCGTTTGCCTTAATAGTCGGTGGTTCGTTTTTTGTAACGATCGTCGTTAGTAAAGATCGGGGAACGACCGTTACAAACGACTATAGTCGCATGTGTGTACGCACCTTAAGTCCCTTGTGCAATGCTGGTTGTCACTTTGTGGTGCTTAACAGTACATTAAAGGACACTTGAAGCGAAAATAAACTAATGAAATAATTAATTGTATTTATCTTCCTTCTCCTAAAAAATGACTTTTTAAGATATTCCACAGTTTTATTTTGTTTAAATCTACTTTTTAAGTTTTTTAGCTGTTTTATTGTTTTTGCTCAATGACACATTCATTGACACATTCATTGAAGTATGCCAGAGCCAAATTATATGAACTATTTAACCTTTTTATCTCTTTCCTGCTCAGAAACCATTTTTTGCTAGGAAAGTATTTTATAGTTAGAATTTATCAGTGAGGGTCACAATGTAGTCACTTCCTGTCTGAGTCAGAACTGAGTCAGCCACTTACATACCTGATATTTAACTCTTTCAGGCAGAGAAAGAAAAAAAAAAGGAACACAGCAAAGTTATTAGTGTGCTTGGCACTGTGCATACCCATGTCTATCTCATCATATCACTTCGGGTATCCTTTAATGCAGTGAGTTGTTATGCTGCATACCACAACACTAGTGCTGCACCTGAGTACACAAGGTGGCAGAGTGTGGTATAAAGTAAGGCCCAGTTCACATTAGCGTTACAAAACGTTCCTGTATCAGAAGGGAATGGATCCAATGTTAACCTATGGATCCATTCACATTCGTCCGAATTGATCCGATCCGCAAGTTTCCTCCTGCAGCAATTTTTCTGGATTGCTGAGCCTAGCAGAACGGAAACTGATCCTGAAGCGCTGCATTAGGAGCAATGAGAAAACAAAACATTTCTTCACAGTACTAAGGAGAGGTGTGTGTGTGTGTGTGTGTGTGTGTGTGTGTGTGTGTGTGTGTGTGTGTGTGTGTGTGTCTGTGTGTCTGTGTGTGTCTGTGTGTGTCTGTCTGTCTGTCTGTGTGTCTGTCTGTGTGTCTGTGTGTCTGTCTGTGTGTCTGTCTGTGTGTCTGTGTCTGTGTCTGTGTCTGTGTCTGTGTGTGTGTCTGTCTCTGTGTGTGTGTGTGTCTGTCTCTGTGTGTGTGTGTGTGTCTGTCTCTGTGTGTGTGTGTGTGTCTGTCTCTGTGTGTGTGTGTGTGTCTGTCTCTGTGTGTGTGTGTGTGTCTGTCTCTGTGTGTCTGTCTCTGTGTGTGTGTGTGTGTGTGTGTACGTACGGAATGAAAGCAGCTGATCAGATCCGTTTTCATGGTTCCGTTTGCCACCAATTTGCAAGTGTGATCCGGGCCTGAGTGCATTCATGCATGCAAATTCCAGTTGCCTTTAAAGAGTAACTGTTAGAAATAGAGAACTGATTTTGTTTTTCATGCCTATCTGTTTAACATAAAAGGAATGCTACAAAGTGCAGGCTGGGGCGGGGGGAGTTTCTGCACAGACACAGCTAGTTCAGCCTAATTGGCTGCAGCCTGTGTCACTCTCACGCCTTTTCCTCTCATTGGCTGCCTCCCATGACTGTCCGTGTCTGCCCCCTCCCCACACTCCAGCCCGACAGGCATCTCCACTGATTCATGTGGGCAGTGGCTGTCACCACCACATCACATCCATGGGGACCCCTGTCCCTGCTACCATTTCCTTAGGGATTCCCTGCCTGAGACATAATGCTCGCTATTGGTGTGGGGAGGAGGTGGGAGTAAGGGAGGAAATTACCTCACCATTGGCTTCAGCTGGAGGGAGTAAAGATGTCCCCTGTCAGCGAACAGAATTCTCTCCATTAACCTTTTTTATTTTATAAAGTTCACTAAGATCAACACTTGGACCGTACAATACGCATGTTATGTAAGTAGAGCTAGTATTTATCTACTTATGTATGTCTTTTTTTAAAATCTGGCATAGTATGGCTGACAGCTCCTAAGGAACGGGCTGTGTTTTAGAGATCTGTGCTGCGTGGGCTCTGCAGCCCGCAGCACAGATTGTGAATACAGCAGGGCGATCAGACTCTTCCCCCCCCCCCTCCTTTTTTCCCCATTAGGGGGATGACCTGCTGGGGGGTCTGATCGCCGCTGTTTTGTGTGGCCGAGCGGGGCGGGGGGGGCTCCTCAAAGCCCCCCTCCGCAGCGGTTTCCGCCCTCCCTACCTCTTCCGCCCTCTCGCTCTGGCTGTGAAGTGCGCAGGACGGATATCCGTCCTGCGCATTGTAGGATAGGCTTTAGCCTATCAAATGACGGCGATCCCCGGCCAATCAGAGGCCGGGGATCAACGATCTGCCCTACGGCGCTGCAGCGCCGTGTGATGTAAACAGCGGGGATTTCTTCCCTGCGTGTTTACATTTTGGCTGTTCACTCCGGCTGTTCACGGAGGCACCCTCCGTGAACTGACATGGAAAGGCCGCTCGATCGAGCTGCCGTTTCCATGGTAACCCACTTGAGACCTGCTGACGCCTATGGGCGTTAGCTGGTCGTTAAGTGGTTAAACTGGATTGTACTCTGTCTGCCCTTGATTGATGCACACAAGGAGTGTCTGGTTGTGATGGATGAGCTTTTGGAATGGAAGGCTGTATCCAGGTCCAAGCAACAAGTGCTGAAGAGAAGAAACACCAATCATTGCCATCAGATTTGTTACACATCCTTTGGAAAGTGATTTATCTGAGTCACAGCAAAGCTTTGCTTTACAGCAAACTCCTTCCTCATTACCTAGCTCTGACATTTGCAGAAGTATAAGGACCCTTTCACAATTGCTTAGCTGAAACCACAGGTCACAGAGAATCCAGTGCCAGTTTTTAGCACGCAGGCAAGGTGTCCCTCCAAGACATCTATTACAGCTCTGTTGCATGCAGGACTTGGGTAGCATACCACTGAATATCTCACCTGCCCCACTGATGTCACTTCTGGTATAGCAATCCTGAGTGTAATGTGGCATGTCTGAGCATTTAACACTCAACAGATTGGATTCAGACATTTGATTGCAGCAGTGTGCAACCTGTAATAACTGCAATGGCAGCAAGTTACATCCTAATGTCTGGATGTTCTCATGTATCCAGGCCATGGTATAGCCAAAGCAAAATAAGGCGAAGGGACATCCACAAATTTGTGTGTGGACAGTATTCACTTCAGGCATCAAACGGTCAGGCTTAGAATGGATAAGATGAGTGATCTTTGACGGTTCTCATTCAGTAAGCGTTCTTGCATCACATCAGCACCATGAGATTTAGGCAGACAGTAACTGTACAAAGTATGTGGTGCTGATGGAAACAGGAAATTTGGGTGCCCGCTATGTGTATCCGTATTTTGCATTGCAGATAGATCGTGTGCCTACATTTCCCCCATAGCCAGTATTTATATGGGTGCCTATATCAGCACCTGAAAATATGATTAATTTGTATTTTATCATTATTGGGGGGGGGGGTTTAAGTTTAGCTGTAGTAAAATATTGGTATGTATATCCGATATTTTACTATCTTTATTAGCACTCTAGAATATCAGTAAATGTACAGGGATTCTCCTGTCCGTTATTTCTGGGCTGCCTTTTTTTCATGTACACAGTACTGATGGTGTGTAATGTGGTTACATGTCTAAGTAACAAAATTAGGACAGAATATGTTGCTGCTGACAAGTGATGCTCAGGGCTGGAGGCCACTGTACCATAAACCTTTCACAGGTTGCTCTCCAGTAGAGATGGTCAAGGAGCCGTAAATAACTGACTTGCTCACAGATTTCATGCAAACTCTGAGACCCCAACTGTGAGGTAAGTGGCCGTCCACCAATCAGAGGACAGAGATTTCAATTAGATGTGAATAATTCTGTTTGCAGCTGCCCCGGTGACATGGTAACCAAGACATGGAAATGAAGTCTTATGCTACATACACACTTGAGATAAAAGTCTTTGGAAAAGGCAAGATCACAGACCAATTTTACCCCATTCCATGTAGTATGAGAGCCATATCTACACAGTCTATTCTATTGAGCTGAACTCCCCATCAGATAAAAATCTTTGCAAGATGCTGCACATAAAGATGCTGCACACATTCAACAGATCAGTATCTGCAAAAGATCTGTTCCTGCAAAATGCATTCATAGTCTATGATATCTGCAGATCTCAATACACACCTTGTTTAACAGACATTCTTCTGCAGATCATATCCACCAGGATGGATCTTCAGATCTGCAGATGAATGTCTGTTAACCACTTGCCAACCGCGCACTCATACCGCGCGTCGGCAAAGTGGCAGCTGCAGGACCAATTAGCTGCAGGCTAATTAATCAGGAAGCAGCCGCTCGCGCGAGCGGCTGCTTCCTGTCCATTCACGGCGGGGGGCTCCGTGAATAGCCTGCGAGCCGCCGATCGCGGTTCGCAGGCTAAATGTAAACACAAGCGGAAATAATCCGCTTTGTTTACATTGTACGGCGCTGCTGCGCAGCAGCGCCGTAAGGCAGATCGGCGATCCCCGGCCAATCAGCGTCCGGGGATCGCCGCCATGTGACAGGGGACAGCCTGTCACTGGCTGCACAGGACGGATAGCATATTTTATAAACCTACAATTAGAAATAGCAGTACCTCTCCTGTAGGGGAGAAGTACACATTATTCAGCTAGGGTGAGGTTTCATTTTTAAAAATTGTATTGAAAGGGAGACGTCACATTGTGCGTTAGTGGTACTATGCAAGGTCTAAAGTGTAGCATAGTCAATGAAAAGTATGCTTCACTGCAACTGTAAGGGCTTGTTTCCACTATTGCGAATCTGCATGCGTCGTCCGCATGCGGATTCGCACAGCCAATACAAGTGGATGGGCCTGTTTTCACTTGTGCGTTGTGCAGAGCGTTTTTGTGTGCGGGGAAAATCTGCACGGCAGAGCCGTCAGAATTCGATCCCCGCACACCGCTATGCGAATCGCATTCAATGTATTTAATAGGGAAATCGCATGCGTTTTTCCCGCGATTTTGCATGCGATTTCGCATAGGAAGTAATGTTAATTTGCACAGGCAGTGACATGGTTAAAATCGCATACCTACTACCCTATGCGAAATTGCGGGAAAAACGCATGCAAAATCGCACCCGCATGCGATTTCGTCCGCGGTGATTTCCCGGCGATTACGCAGCGCTATAGTGGAAACGAGCCCTAAATGCACGTTATGATACTGCACAGCATCCCTCAGATTAGGTGGACAGGTGCACACTGGATAAACGCATGCCGATACAATTTTATGGGCAGTGCATTCACATGCAGCAACACATTTGTTTTCATCCCTGTGCAGAGCTAATCTGCAACACTCAATAATAATGAGGAGTCTTCATTTAAACCAGTGCTGTCCAACTTAATGGGCAGGGGGTGTGGCTAGTACTAGATTTGTCGGCTGGAGGGGTAGGCTTTGGGTTGTCGGAGCCAGGCATGGGCTCACGAGTCCAGAAGGACTCAAATTCGGTATTCAAATGAAGTCTAATGACTTCACCTGTGACCACAGGCAACAGGGGGGGTTAACTTACCCAGAAGTCTTCAGTCCAGTCTGCGTTTGATTACAGGTCATAGGCGTAATGAAAGCTGTGTTCCACAACTCACTACCGCGCTTCCTCTTTCAAGCCGGAAGGAGCAGAGTCTGTGGTCACGGGTGAAGTCATTAGATTTGAATACAGAAATCGAGTCCTCCTGGACTTGTGAGCCCATGCCTGGTCGGAGCCAAGCACAAACAAGGTAAGCCTGCCAGAGGAGGGGAAATGACTCAAAAAAATAGTCCGGGCAAGTGAGTATGGCCCACGGGCCACCAGTTGGACAGCATGGATATAATTTCAGCAACCTGTCAGTATTCTGAAACAGAGCTAACACTAGTACAATATGTTTTTCCTACCAAAACACAAATAACTAGCAAGTTTTTTTTTTAAAGTATTATTTATTACTTAAATAATGCACAATTTTATAATAAATCATAATGTATATGTGAACATGTTTAAAAATTATTGAAGAAGTTTGTTTCCTTTATGTAGCCATTGCTGAAGTCAAATGCCAGATCTGAAGTATTCCAGTAGTGAAGGCTGTATGTGAACAACTTGCTCAGGATGAGAAGGTCTCTGTCTTGTAGGAACAAAGGCTGACCACCACTGTCCAATCAAAAGTGAGATTCTTATGTTCAGCCCCACCTCCCAAAGAAAAATGAGGAGAAAGCTGACAATGATGGTTGTCTTAGATTAATTTACATCCGCCCCTATCCTGACACGCCAGGCTTGGAAAAAATAGTTGTTTTAAAAAAATAGCTTAGAAACCATAAATATATTTATACAAAAATGTCTTGAAAACAGAAGAAAAAAAAAAGGACTGCATATCGTTATATAGAGAATGTATTGTGCTAAATTCTAGGCCTTTGCTTCCTACCTGTAATGACAGAAGTGGGAAGGCTGCCATTCTGGTCCTCTGGCTACAAGTCCTTGTAAATCAGTCACCTGGAACAAGCATGCAGGACAGTGCTCCGCTGATTGGCATCCTTGTTTCAGCAAGTGATTGGCCAAGTCAGATGAAATGAATGTCACACAAAGGCAAAACATGTTCTGATTTGCAAAATGATGGGGCAGTTATATAAGGAACTGGAAGTGAAACACTTCTAGGTTGTGATATAAAGGATGCTCATTAAAATCACTAATAGTACATTGTTGGGAGTTACTGAAGAGTCAGCAGCTTTACCTAACATTATATTACATACTGGTCTGGTTACCAAAAACACTAAAAGCACTGACAGGTGAGGTGAACGACACTGATTATCTTGTTGTAGTGGTGCCTGTAGAGGGGGTGAGATATATTAGGCAGCAAGTGCAGGCAGTTGAGGTGTTTAGCATTGTTCTCCTCACTCATGCTGCTATGCCCCCCCCCTTGCAGAACTGTACAGCCTCGTAAGGCACTGCCCTCAGTGGGGATAGGGTCCGGGTCCCCGCTGGGCGACGTGCCCCCTATGTGTGTACGAGGCTCAAGAATTCAGATATCAATCTGAACAACTGTAGCATGTGGTGAAGAAGCAAGTGAAACCCAATGAAGTCCACCTTCCAACTTAACTAACAGTCTGCTGATAATGCTTTGGTACCAGATACTGTAAGAACACCTTCTGAGTAGGGATGTCAATGAGATTCATACAGGATTATGCAAATTCTGGACGCAAATTTATGCAGCTTGAAAATGGACTGCAAATGTACTTTCTGGCCCTGGCCAATGACAAAAAAGGTTTTTCTACTATTAAAGATACTCTCATTAGAGAAGGTGTGAGGTCATCCAGGATGGTCACCTGGGGGAGTGAGCTCCTGCTGGTGCCAAAATCATGTGCTAAAATGCTAAGGGCCGGTTCACACGGACGCTTGGCGGCGTCTACCGTCAAGCGTTCGGGACCCATCGGCTAAACTCTCCCATTCAAGTGAATAGGAGCGTTTAGCATTGCGCGGTTACCGTCGATTACCGTCGATTGCATAAACGCGGCGTTCTGATCCCGACTTAACGCATCGTTTCGGTCGTCCCTAGAAGCCGCATGCAACGTCCAGGGACGGCTAGCCGGCGCGGCTTCATGTCCCCCTGCGGGGACGAGAAACGCCGATGGCGACGATCTCCGCACTGCCGCCACCGAACGAGACGTCACAGGACGAAGCAACTTCCTGGCCGCCCCAACGCTGCCTGCCGCCCGTGTGAACCGGCCCTTAGGAAAGCTCTCGACTGCTGAGGAGCACTGAACAAAATACATTAGCTGTGGATTTAATGGCTGTTTCTTATATTAACCACTTTGCCTGCCATGGGATGAGTAAATACACCCCTGCAAAATCCCATATCTTCTTGCAGGGACATAGCTACTACGTTCCTTCCCACTCGTTCCCTTGCATGCTCCCAGATCGTTAGCTGGGAGATCAATGAATGGGAACACAGTCTCCATTCATTGATCTAAGTCCCCGTGTGAATGACCACAGCCGACTAGTAGACACCACTGACATTCACAAAAACCGATACTTACACATCCATGCATTAATTCATCTTTGCTTAGTAATACTAATGAGGACATCTTGTGGCCAAATAGTAAAATTACATCTACACACTTTTTTTTTTCATTGAAAGACATTTTTTAACATTTAAAATTAACCCCATTACCTCCCACACCTCTCTAATACTTACTAAAAAATGTTTTGGGTAAATATATATATATATATATATATATATATATATATATATATATATATATATATATATATATATATATAATAAAAAATTAGGGACTGAATTTTTTTAGTATGTATGTCAAGAGGGTTACTTTATAAATTATGGGCTTGTAATTAAGGATGGATGCAAAGCTGAAAAATAAAATATTGGCGCTAGGGAAACATTTTAAACTTTGCAATAACCGGGACAAATATAATGTGTGGGTTTCAGTTACGGTAGCATGTATTATTTTAAAATTGTAATGGATAAAAACTGAGAAATAACTAATGTTTTCCATTTTTTATTTTTTTCCTGTTAAAACACATTTAGGGTAAAATTATTCTTAGAAAAAAGTACCCCCCAAAGAAAGCCTAATTGGTAGTGAAAAACAAGATATAGATTGTTTCCTTGTGATAAGCAGTAATAAAGTTATGGGCGAATGAATGGAAAGAGCAAAGACAGGTGAAAATTGCTCTGTTTTTTTTAATGGGGAAAGCCCTTGGAGGTGAAGCGATTTAATGTGCATACATACATTTAATGTGCATACATACATCCAGTATGGATTGGCCAACTATACCACCTCCATGTAGTATGAGAGCTACCTACACAATCTGTTCAAAGTATTAAAAACTGGTTGGCCTTCATACTACATGGAAGAGGTAATATTGGCCAATCAAAATTAGATGTGTGTACGTACCTTTAGATACAAGGGTTATGCACTTCCAGTTTGCGATATAACTGCCCTATGATTTTGCAAATGAGCTGCAATCTGCCATCAAGCTATATTCATCCCATCTCCCATCTTAATTTAGCATTTTTAGATGGTGTTCAGCAATAGCAGCCTCCTCCGTCCTATCATTTAAATGTACCATTCCTCTATACAAAATAAAGACAGACATTCGGATTCCACTGCAAACCAGCAACAAGGAGGCGCAATGGATCTCTTGTGTATTTTCCCCAGCAAACTGGCAGGTAGCATTGACTCATGAGTGACTGTCTCTATTGTGCTGAGAGATTGGGACTCTATATAATGCATCTTGCCTTGCTTGGCTTCCCCCAAAAACATAATAATAATACAGCTAGATACTCTGACTTTTAATGTCATAAGATAACAAAATAAGAGGTTAAAGGCTTCTGAAGTAGAGACATGTATGCAAGATGCCACCGGCTAAATGAAGGCGTTTGGCAGGTTAGCGAATACATAATTGCAGCATTCATCACTTAAATGGAAAGTGGGCTCTATTACTCCAGGAGATGGGGATGTCCGAGGGGGAGGTTAACAGTCTCTGAATGGAGTCCGAGTGATAAAAGACGAGGAGAACTATAGTGTTACATTGTCCCCCACAATCCATCGTCACACAATCGTCTCTTTAGAATTCCGCTTGAGCGAGTGCAGGCCCAGCAACGACTGCTGATTGGAAGGTAAGTTGATGGATTTAGGGATCACCAGGATAACTCTTTGATTGGTCCGACGCCATTCATTGTATAATCTACAGTGATATCTAAATGACACCTGTAACAAAAAGACACAAATCTGTAATGACTGTGCTGTATAACTAATAACGCAAACATTCTAAATATAATACAATAAGACTTTTATTAAATACAATAACTGAACATATACAACATTACAATCTGTAACATAGTGCCTCAAAAAGACACAGCAATATGCATAGCGCCACATTCTAAAGGTGGCCATTGACAGTACAATTTTTAGTTATTCCGATCATATTGTACAAAAATAATAGCTGGTGGGCTTAATCAATCCTGAACGTTTGCATTATTTATTGTTGCCTTAAAGGACACCTGAACTGACAGGGATATGGAGGCTGCCATATGTATTTCCTTCTAAACAATGCAGATTGCTTGGCTATCATGCTAAGCCTCTTTTTCTAATACATTTAGCCATAGACCCTGAACAAGCATGCCTATCAGATGTTTCTGACTGAACTATGATTGGATTAGCTGTATGCTTGTTTCAGGTACGTGATTTATACACAGCTGCAGCCAGATCAGCAGGACAGCCAGACAATTGGTATTGTTTGAAAAGAAAGAAATATGGCAGCCTCCATATACATCTTGCTTCAGGTGTACTTTAAAGAACTGGTCTGGCATGATGGAGTCATTTCATACATATGATTGCAACTGGCTTCAATATCGGGAATAGTCAATAGCAACTGGCTTTGATGTCCTCTTTTGATCTGAATGATCTGCACTATCTGAATGGTCTGGAATACGATCATTCAGTAAAAATCACACTGTTAAAGAGAATCCGAGTCGCAAGTATTAAATCTTAATAGGACACAGAGGCATGTTCTGTGCACAATGACATGCCTCTGTGTCCTTACATTGCCGCCGACCAACCATCCCCCTCCCCCGGCTCTGCTTTTCCCTTCTGATACATTTCGCCAGGCTAGCGACAATCTACACCACACGAAGGGTTGGACTCTCATAGTGACTATAGTCTTCTGAAAATGATGTTTGCCCTCTGCTCTTGTCTTGTAAAATGCATGAAGCCTAAAGCAATAGGATTTATTTTCCTCTGTAATTGTACAGAACAGTTCATACTTTTAAAGCAGATCAGTTTACAGTTACTGTGACGGTCAAGTCCTGGCCCTTATTCAATTCCCCTTTTCTCCACAGTTTTATTTTAAGAGATAATAGTCCATATCCTATTATCTGCAGCATGAAGCAAGCACCCACAGTGTTCTCCCCAGAATTTTTTTCCAGCCGGGTGGCATGAAATAGTAGCCGGGTGGCATGAAAAATCAGCCGGGTGGGGCAAGATGGAAATGCAGGGCAACTCTGCTTACAGCATAGGATGAGGTGAGGAGGTGAGCCGATAACAGCCGGGTGGTCACCAAATCTAGCCGGGTGGAGCACTCAGCTAAAAGAGCCTGGGGAAAACACTAACCCAGGAGTGGATTAAGTGATGTGCTATGACTCCCAGTATCTCTGCAATCTCAGATACTCCAACAATCCATCCACAGTCAAGCATCCACAGCATCATCGATATTATTATAAGCTCTTTTATTGAACCAGAAACAGCATGACATTGCTCTGCAACAGAGACAGCGACGTGACAGCAACAGCTGAACAGCTTGAGGAAGGTCTGCTTGACCAAAACAGAGTAGCTGTCGCTGTTGCAGAGTCCATATCCTATTAACTTTTCTCCAAGTTCTTCAAACCTTAAAAAAAAAATACTTTAAAGCTCCCACCATGCAAGAAATTACTCAAAATCTGTTTGATATTATCCTTTTACCTATGTTTCAGTACTTTTTCATTTGCTTAGCACTGAAAAAATTATTTTTTAAATAAGATGAAAAATTATCTCCTTTGAGAAAACACAGGAGAAAAGTTAATAGGATATGGCCCAATTTTTCATTTTCTCTTTAAAATAACTTTTCAGCACTTTGCAATTGAAAAAGTACCAACATGTAGGTGAAAAGATATCAAAATTATTTTGAGTATTTTATTTGCGTTGAGTATTTTGTTTGCTTGTTGGTGGCTTTAAAGCCATTTTATTTACAAGGTATGAAAATATCACCTAGGAGAAAACTCAGGAGAAAAAGTTGATTGAATAGGGGCCCTTATGTGTCTGTTGTCTAACCACCACTGCCTGCCAATCACACAGTGATAAATCCAAAGATCATTAGTAGTGAGTCTATTGAATGAATAATTTAGGCAGTCCCTTATATTACATACAAATGGTAAGATTGGATAAAAAAGATAGGATTATTAGTGGCCACCATAAAATGTATATTTTATTCTAAGAAATTGCGCCCAAATATCAACTGTGAAGCCATTTTCTTGTGTTTGAGGGGTTTGGACAGTCAATTAATATGTCATTTTATAATATATATTTGGAGTTAAAGTGGAGGAGGGAACAGGGAGTGAGTTATTGGCTGTAGGCTATAGGTCAGGTATAATAGGGCCCTTTTCCACTAGCAGTCGCTAGCGTTCACGCTGAACGCTAGCGACTGCTGAATCGCAAAAGGTAAAAAATTACCGGCGATTCCCCGACGTTTGCGGACGCGATTTTGCTATGCTATGCACTGCATAGCAAATATCGCTCCGCGCCGCGATCGCGTTTCAGGCAAAAACGAATCGCGGTAGAGGAAATACCCTACCGCGATTCCTATGTTATTTAGCAAACCCTAGCGATTGTAAAATCGCTAGCAGTTTGCGATTTTGCGATTCCGCTAGCGCAAACGCGCTAGTGGTAAAGGGCCCATAGTGTTGGACACTTGGGTGAGGCGAGGCTATTGTTGGACTGGGGGGGGTCATGTCAGTGTTTGGCATCATGAGTGGGACAGTTGGTTGGGTCTGTTGTCATAATTACTGCACCAAATAAAGGTGGGTAAAGTGTATTTACAATAAGAATATATTTACTGTATGTATTTATGACATAAAAAGTGTCTTGATCTAAATTACTAACAGCTACAAATTATGTAATGAAAGTCTGGATAAATCTATGTTACTGTACTGTAAACATGCCCTAATAGCTCTGCATTTTTGTGTGAAGGCATGTCCCCTACCTGCTTCCTGAGCACAGAGAGTGGCAGGAAGTGATGTGCAGAGAGCACTGATCAGACATGACTAGAAATCACAGATAGGCAAGTACAGCTTTCACACAGAAATGAAAAACAAAAGTTCTGTTTCTGTTTTAACCATTTAGGGACAATGTAACGCATTAAAACGTCATGTTCGCCGCTATTAATGGCAACAGGACGTTTTAATAAGTTACATTGTAACTCTGCTGCTGTGTGCGAGCGGGCGCGCTCCCGCTGCGCGCGCACGTCGGGTCCCGCGGCTTGGTGATTGGACCAGGGAATCACATGGTCCCTGGGCCAATCAAGTGCCAGTAACAAGGCAGATCATTGTTACAAGCCAGTAACAATGATCTGTCCTGTAGTGTCTGTAAACAAAGTTGCTTTCTCCCTCCCAGCTCATCTGTCACCTCAGACTGCTGTCAATCAGCATTCAGAGGTGACAGGAGCTGTGAGGGAGAAAGACTGTGATTGTGGTAGGATTTTTATATTTTTAAAAAAAATTTTATCCCCATACTTTTTTATTAACCCCTTATCCTCCCCCTCCTTTGCCATTTACTGATTTTCTGTTTTATTTTAGTACTTTTTAGTACTTCTTAGTACTTTTCTGTACTTCTTCACCCCTCTTTTACCCTTTCTCTGATATTTCTATCTATACTTTCTTTCTATCTATATCCTTTTTTTTTTTTATCTTCATAAAAAAAAATAAAAAAAAAATCTTTCTGTTATTGATCAATTGCTCGGTTGATCGATCGATCTGTCTGTCTATCCCATCCATCCATCCCATCCATCCATCCATCCATCCATCCATCCATCTATCTATCTATCTATCCCCTTTGCTTACTATGGCGAGGAGACTGTATTCTGTTGAGGAGGCAGCCGCCTTCCTCCAGCAGAGCAGCAGCAGTGGGGACGATTCAGGGAGCGAATGGCACCCAACGAGCAGCAGCTCTGAGTCAGATTCTGACAGTTCAGAGAGCGTTGGGCAGCCATCTCGCCGCTTCAGGAGGGATGATGAGTCCACTGGTGAGGGCCCTTCAGAATCCACCGCAGGGGGCTCGGTGGGTAGCACAGCTGCAGCTAGCAGCACAGGCCAGAGGGGAACCACTGTCCAGGGCCCTTCAGATGCCACCGCAGGGGGCTCAGTGGGTAGCACTGCTGCAGCTAGCAGCAGAGGCCGAAGGGGAGCCAGGCAAAGGCAGGTACGCCCACCGGTACCTGAGGACATAATTCGGGGCACCTGGTCACCCGCTAACCTTGTAGCACCCAACATCCCGCCTTTTACAGGGGCAAGCGAAATATTAGTGCCCACTGACAACTTCGGGCCTGCTGACTTCTTCCAGCTCTTTGTGGGTGATGATTTGCTGCAGCACATTGTGGAGCAAACTAATTTGTTTGCGCAGCAGTATATTGCCCAGAAGCCCACCTGCTATTTGGCTGAGAAATGGGAGCCCACCACCATACCTGAGCTAAAGGTGTTTCTGGCCCTAACACTACACATGGGCATACTCCAACAGCCAGAAATAAGACTGTACTGGTCTAAGGACTTTATGCACGCAACACCCCTGTTTCCAGCTTCCATGAGCAGGCAGCGCTATGAGGCTCTTATGAAGTGCCTGCACTTTGCCGACAATTCGGACAATGTCCCCAAAGGTGATCCTGGACATGACAAGCTTTTTAAGCTGAGGCCCATCCTCACCCACCTCAGTACACAATTTAGCGAGGTGTACACCCCAGAGAGAGAGGTTGCAGTGGATGAATCCCTCCTACCCTTCCATGGCAGATTAGGGATAAAACAATATATTCCAAGTAAGGCTGCCAAGTATGGGATAAAATTTTATAAACTATATGAGAGCAGCACTGGCTACACCTATTCTTTTTTCCTGTATGAGGGCAAAGATAGCCATTTGCAACCAGCTGGGTGCCCACCATACATGCCAACCAGTGGGAAAATTGTGGTGGAACTAGCCAACCCACTCCTCCACCAAGGCTATCATTTGTACGTGGATAACTTCTACACCAGCATTCCCCTTTTCAAATTTTTATATTCTGCAGAGACTGGTGCCTGTGGGACAGTGAGGCCAAACCGCAAAGGCCTCCCACCACAGGTGGTTAATAAAAAATTATCGAAAGGGGAAACACACAGTCTCAGAAGTGGTGAGCTCCTGGCTATAAAATTCAGGGACAAGAGAGACGTCATGGTCCTGACTTCAATTCACAATGAAGAAGTGGTTCCTGTCACAACCTCCAGAGAGCGGATAGAGACGCCAATGGCATTGGTCGACTACACAAAAAATATGGGTGCGGTGGATCTTGCGGACCAAATGCTCTCCTACTACTTTTTTAAAAAAAAAAAGAGGGCCTGGTACAAAAAAGTTTTTTTTTACCTCCTGCAGATGGCCATGCACAACGCATTTGTGCTTTATAAAAAGAAATGCCACGGTGACAGCTACCTCCCGTTTATGCGACAAGCTTTAAGATCGCTGATCAATGAAAGCGTACACCTTATGGAGGAATTCAATCCAATGCAACTGGATGGCGCAGTTCGCCTAAGGGGAAAACATTTTCCTGCCCTGATCCCCCCGAACCCAATTAAGGCGAAGCCACAGAAGCGATGCCGGGTGTGCACCAAGCACAAGAGGCGGAAAGACAGCAGATACCACTGCCCAAAGTGCCCCTCACAGCCGGGACTCTGCGTTGCCGGCTGCTTTGAGGCATACCATACCCTCAGCAGCTATTAGACTTTATTTTATTTTTTATTTTTTTTCCTTCTTCATTACCCTAAATTTTCACTGGACTTTTTCCTCTCTACTTTTATTTGCCACTTACTGTCCCTCAAAGGAGCTCACAATTACCACTAGTTAACATTACCACCTTTTTTGGGGATGTGGGAGGAAACCCAGAAGCTTAGAGGAAACCCAAGACTCCTACAACCTGCAAATAGTTTTTTTTCCCATTTGGACTTGCTGCTGCAAGGCGAGAGTGTTCGCCACAAGACTTTACTCTGCAGACCACCCCCCATCTTCTGACCACTGGCTTGCCTTGGCGTATGACCTCTGGCCTTTCTCCATCCTGCTAGACCTGCAATGGTGAGTTCCAATGTATCTGTCATTCATGTTATGGATAGTGATTTAGGCCTCACTTAAATTATTCTATTTGCAACTGAGTAGGCCTGAGTCTCTAGTTTTCAGAATGGTAACATTTGTGTCTTTTATTGAATGGTCTTACACTCCTGGGGCTTTGAGAAGAAAGAATTACATTGTTGCATTTGGTAAAAAAGGGCCTTAAAAAGTACATTGGCGCTGCTCATGATTAACAGTGTATTATGTGGCCAAAACACTATCTGATGATGTGTATAGGGTATCATTTTAACCGTGACAAGCAAGAGAAGAGAATTTGGGGTGTTTGAGAGATTATGCATATGTCATTTGAATTGTTGTCGTGTGCCAAAGTAAAAAAAACTGTCAAAAAATACAATTTTCTAAGTTGCGGTGCAATTTCAGCAAAACCGTACAAGTGCAAATGTTACAAAATATGTATATTTGGGTAGGTCTGGTTCTCTAGTTTTCAGAATGGTATCATTTATGACCTATATCAAATGTTCTGAGACACCAGGGGTTTTTCTAGGAAAGTATGACTGTATTGTTTCTGGTGCAAAAAATGGCCTTGAAAAATACATTGGCGCTGCTCATGATTAACAGTGTATTATGTGGCCAAAACACTATCTGATGATGTGTATAGGGTATCATTTTAACCGTGACAAGCAAGAGAAGATAATTTGGGGTGTTTGAGAGATTATGCATATGTCATTTGATTTTTGTTTTTTGGCAAACTGAATGAGAAGCAATAAAACTGTTATTTCCATATACTCTGTACCAAAATAAAACACTTGTAAAAAACACCAAAAGTGACAGAATTGAAAACCGAATGCATAAATAGTTACCTTAGGGACTCAGCTTTTAAAATATATATGCTATGAGGGTGAACTACTGTTATATTTGCAAATAAGGGCTTGAATTCATTGGTAGTATGTAATGAGAAAACAAAAAACACAACATAGGAAAAATACACCTTTATTTCCAAATAATATATTGTCACCATACTTTGCACTAGGGACATAATTTATATATTGTGATAACCAGGACAAATAGGCAGATACAATGTGTGTGTTTTATGCACAGTAGCAGTGTTTATTTTAAAACTATAGGGGATGAAAATGGAGAAATTGTGTATTTTGTTCATTTTTTTTCTTGTTTTTCCCTTTAAAATGCATAAAAAGAAAAGGTATTACTGAAAATAAATATCGCCTCCAAAAAGCCTATTTAGCGGCAATAAAAACAAGGTATTGATCAATTTGCTGTGATACGTAGTGAAAAAGTTATTGGTGAATGAAAGGGAGGAGCGCTGAAAGGTGAAAATTGCTCTGGTCCGTTAGGGTAAAAACCCTTGGGGGTGAACTGGTTAAGAAAGCTAACTTTTGTTTTTCTTAACATCTTAGTAAGATGTTTTTAGGACCATTGTAGTCCCTTACACACTCCAATGAGTTCTGGGTCACCATGAGCTTGCTGGTTAGTCTGTGCCACACAGAAATGAGCATCAGTTGTGGTATGCTGGGGAGGCATGGGCACGCTGGCACAGAGCAGAGATAGAAGGCTGCAATATAGAGTTTACATTACAAAAACATGCGAATGGGTGAGAAGCAACACATACAATACTCACAAGTGTCCAAAAGAGGTAAATTGTAAAGAGTGCAACTGTGAGTGCAATGAGTCCAACTGCTTCTAGTCGGCTGCTGAAGTGCAGATGATCCACGGCTCCTCGGAGACACAACCACCCCGAGATTGTGGCAAGCGGGGTAATGAATAAGAAGCAAACCATATCTCCAAACAGCGTTCTCTTCTCATGTTGGGGCCCCGGGTTCCGTAACCACTGAAACACAAAGGATTAATCATTTATTATCTCACACATCGCATATAAACTGGGCTACACTAACATACATTCCTTAAACATTAACAACAGGCGTAATTCACAGGCACTTTTTGGTTACTTTTACCTACTAACTAAAGTTGATAATAAGAGATTATGAAAGCAGCCATTGCTGACCTTATTCTAAAATGCTCATTTCCTCATTTACAAATAGAGGATTTTGTACATGTGCATTTTTCGGCATACAAACACACATGGGGTTCAGATAACTGAAAGACATGTGGGTCCCCTGCCTCACTTCCTTGATCATGTTACCAAGCTCACTGCTCCTGCGTCGCATAGAAGCTCCCACTAGTGTGGTGACTGCCCCCTCATGTCACACAACATGCAAGCACATCAAGACTCAGGCTCCATTCACACTACAACACAAAATGGACATTTCTTATGTATTTTGCCAGATCAGAGTCAACACAAAAAACTGAGAAGTGAACAGGTCATGTGTTAAACATGTTGGATCCACTCCGGCATAGTCCTGATCTGCTCCATAATCTCCCGGGGGAGATACATATTCTATGGGACGCATATGCTCCACATGGAGTGTGAATGCCACTGTGCATCTGGTATACTGTTTACTCCTGCTGTCCGGCTTTCACATGCTGTAGTATGAACTGAGCCAAAAATGTTCTAACCTATGGAGCCAATTACCTGCATCAACTACGGTACTTATGCCAAACTATCTGTATGACATCCAGACAACTGTCATTTACCATATTGATGCCCGACTTGGAACACTTACAGTGCTTACCACTTCAGCCAGCAGGTTGAGCTCTAAGCCACTGTTACATCTTTATATATCACTAAGGAGATGCGGATTCCGGAACTCAGAAACAGGATTCTTTTATTCCAGCACGGTACAAAAACAGGTTACAATGGGTAAAAAACCGTCTGTTAACAGCTGTTTCGCGTGATCCCACGCCTCGTCAGGACACCCAGACCTCTGTTACATCTTTATTTGTTATATATATATATATATATATATATATATATATATATATATATATATATATATAACATGATAACATTACAATATAAGAATAGGTATGCTAGAGAAAGTAAACAAAATGTGCACTTTAGCAGCTGATGGGAATGCTCGGCCCAAGGGCCCAAAGCTTACTCTTTTATATATACTTTTGAAGTTAGCCAATAAATGGTATCAACTTCTTGCTCAATTTGAAAGGTATGGTAGTTTTATACTGCAAATTAAGAGCCAGTTAATGGTGGGAATTGCCAGTCACTGCTATTGATTTTAACCTTGAAAATTATGGGTAACCATCGTAAATGTATTTGTTAAAGGGGAAGGGATTTTAGCCTTAAACCAAGCTTGGCGTATGGTTTTGTCCCAGCTTCTTATTGAACAGTTTGTAAGTCCAATTCAGGATTTATTGAAGCTGTGGATGCACGTTATTTCATGATGATTAAGCCTCGTGTATGCCAAATATTTTTGATGAAAAATGCACTTAAAAAAAAAAAAATATATACAGTATATATATATATATATATATATATATATATATTTCGTCTCAAAAATGAAGGTCCAACACTACTGTGGCCACCACCAATGAAGTAATTTATAGTAGACTTTCCCTAATGAGGGTGAGGGTAGACCAAAAACAAATATCTGGGTCCAAGGGGATCTCTGTACATTATTATTATTATTCCACAGCAGGCTCCACAAGCTTTAAAGCGATGGTATACCAATACTGAAGTATATTTTATGGCATAATATTGTGACCTCAATTTACTAAGCTTATCTCCGGTCTTTAATAATGTTTCTAGAGTTATCACCATAGTGATGAGGCATGTAGTATTCAGGAAACATTTTACCTCAGGCAAACCCAAAGTTAACTCTTCTGTCTTTAAGTTAACTCTCCAATCCTTAAATAACTCCAGAATTCTAAAAATAAAGACAGGCTGTTAATTAACTGTGAAATTAACTACAGAGGAGGTAACTTAACTACAGAGGAGGTATCTTAAGTAATGAAGAGATAAGATAACTCTCTCACTGTGTGATGGCAAGTTTTCTCTTGATCTTAGTTAAGCATGATCTTAGTGAATTGAGGCCATTGGCTCATGATGTGATTTTATTGTTTTTCAATACCTTTGTTTTGCATTTTTTTTTCTTTCAATATGTTTACATATATTTGCTTTAACTATTCCATTTCACAACGTTTCTAAACTTCAATCCACAAGCTGAGCTGCGTGAAGTAATTTCGGTCGCTAGATGTCACTGTTGTCATTAATTTACAGAATTCTAGGGCACAAGAAAAATGCAGAGCTCACAACTGAAGGATAGTTTATAAGGTTCCTTTCAGCAGGGGCAAATAAATCTCTTTATTATCAGTAAAGTAATGAGCAATGTGAAACCACAATGTGTTGACCAAAATAACTCATCAGCTGCATTTTAGAGTTGAAAATAAAAATGAACTGCACCACACAGAACATATGCTGTGGTGTTTGTGACTGCTGAAAATGGCAGAGGTCTCAAGAAAACATTCTCTACAATTCCACTGAAAATGTGAGTAGAAAATACATTTAAAGTAGACCTCCATATAAAAAAGTGCACAGAGCTGAAGTATATATGAGAACAGTTTGTAATTCCTACACTCCGATTAGAGACAGCTGTCACTCCACTGGGCAGTGAATAGACTCATCACACTATTCAGTAGCAGGCAGGTGACACAGGAAGCTGCAAAGCTGAAACAGGAAGTGCAGCTAACTGCCTAGCAATGCTGAGGTAACTGGCTCGAAAGACTCAAGGTGTCCATTAACGGTACAAACAATTTTTATGAACAATTTTTTATTCCAATCAGAATAATTTGCTTGAATCACAAATGCAAAGAGCCAGCAGTTGCTCACAACAGATATAAAAACGATCACAGAGTCGATTGTAAATAGTTGGTTTATAAATTGCCCAATGGATCTGAATGATTGTATCTGATATTATTATTGATTTATAAAGTGCCATTATACCTTATCTAAAATAAAATTGTACCATTGTTGGATCAATACGATCTTTTCGAATTGATGACTTCCAATTTACTAAACCGGTCGGATTAACTGAAGTGTTAATGTGCACATTTAAAGAGGAACTCCAGTGAAAATAATGTAATAAAAAAGTGCATTATTTTTACAGTAATTATGTATAAATGATTTAGTCAGTGTTTGCCCATTGTAAAATCTTTCCTCTCCCCGATTTACAGTACATTCTGACATTTACCACATGGTGACATTTTTACTGCTGGCAGGTGATGTCAGTGGAATGAGATGCTGCTTGCTTTTTTGGCAGTTGGACCCAGCTGTAAACAGCGGTTATGTCTCACAATCCAGTGAGGTTCAAAAACACACGTACTGATATTTAACAGAACAACAATTTGATATCCACATAGAGAGTAACTATAAGTAAAATATAACTTTTATTGGTCTGTATTAAAATCACATTTGTAGTATATTTTCTTTTTATCTACATGAGGTAGGTGAAATGTAATAATGATCAATATTTGATCATCCTTATGCTTGACTGAGCTTGGGAGCACAGCTCTCAGTTTTTATTTTCTGTATATAATGATTGCAATGTGATGTCTTTATGCACTTTTTACCCTAGCACTTAGCACTTATTGTCCCTGACGACGGCCCCATTTAGAGGGGGTTGAAACATGTTGGATTTGTGGTGGGGGGAATTGTTAATAGCACAAAAAGCAATCTCTAGTGAGGAATAGGTGGGATCAAGTTTATATGGACCTGCAGGTCAAATATTGATCATTATTACATTTCACCTACCTCATGTAGATAAAAAGAAAATATACTACAAATGTGATTTTAATACAGACCAATAAAAGTTATATTTTACATATAGTTACTCTCTATGTGGGAATCAAATTGTTGTTCAATCCAGTGAGGTTCACAGACAGGAAACTGTCAGGACCATGTTCCTGACATCACACTGTGGGAGGGGTTTCACCACAATATCAGCCATACAGAGCCCCCTGATGATCCGTTTGTGAAAAGGAATAGATTTCTCATGGGAAAGGGGGTATCAGCTACTGATTGGGATGAAGTTCAATTCTTGGTCACGGTTTCTCTTTAACCACTTCACAACGGAGGGGTTTTACCCCTTCAGCATCCAAGCAATTTTCACCTTTCAGCGCTCCTTCCATTCATTCGTCTATAACTTTATCATTACTTATCGCAATGAAATGAACTATATCTTGTTCTTTTCGCCACCAATTAGGCTTTCTTTAGGTGGGACATTATGCCAAGAATTATTTTATTTTAAATGTGTTTTAATGGGAAAATAGGAAAACATTTGGAAAAAAAAAATCATTATTTTTCAGTTTTCTGCCATTATAGTTTTTAAATAATGCATGCTACTGTAATTAAAATCCATGTAACTTATTTGCCCTTTTGTCCCGGTTATTACACCGTTTAAATTATGTCCCTATCACAATGTTTGGCGCCAATATTTTTATTTGTAAATAAAAAAATTTTCAGTTTTGCGTCCCTAATTACAAGCCTATAATTTATAAAGTAACAGTGTTATACCCTCTTGATATAAATATTTAAAGAGTTCAGTCCCCAAGGTAACTATTTATTTATTTTTTGTATTTTTTTTTTTTTATTATTGCAAAAAAAAAAAAAAAATGGTAACAATTAGGTAGTGTGGGAGTTAATGAGTTAATTTATAATGTACAAGAATGTATTTGTATATGAAAAATGTTTATGGGTGTAGTTTTACTTTTTGGCCACAGTACATTTTTGGGAATGTGTCCTGTAAGCGTCAGAAGTACGCTTACTGGATGTTCAGGGAGGCTGGGAAACTTTTTTTTTCCACAATGATCGCGCTGCTTCTCATAGAAGCAGCCGATCATTGCTGGGGGGGCAGAGATCAACGAATGGGAATGTTTTTTCCCGTTCATTGATCTCTGGGCGAGCGGGGTGGCGGCGTGCACGAGCGCGGGAAGCGGTGGGGGGTGCGTATACCTACGCTCCGGGTGGAAAACTCAAGTCCAAAGGAGCGTAGATATACTGTACCCGGGCGGCGAAGTGGTTAAGCCCCATGCAGACAGACTTTGCTACCACATCAATTGCTCTTAACCTGCCTGGCGTTCTATTAAGATCGCCAGGCAGGCTGCGGGAGGGTTTTTTTTTAATAAAAAAAAAACTATTTCATGCAGCCAACTGAAAGTTGGCTGCATGAAAGCCCACTAGAGGGCGCTCCGGAGGCGATCTTCCGATCGCCTCCGGCGCCCAGAATAAACAAGGAAGGCCGCAATGAGCGGCCTTCCTTGTTTTGCTTACATCGTCGCCATAGCGACGAGCGGAGTGACGTCATCGACGTCAGCCGACGTCCTGACGTCAGCCGCCTCCGATCCAGCCCTTAGCGCTGGCCGGAACTTTTTGTTCCGGCTACGCTGGGCTCAGGCGGCTAGGGGGGCCCTCTTTCGCCGCTGCTCGCGGCGGATCGCCGCAGAGCGGCGGCGATCAGGCAGCACACGCGGCTGGCAAAGTGCCGGCTGCGTGTGCTGCTTTTTATTTGAGCCAAATCGGCCCAGCAGGGCCTGAGCGGCAGGCTCCGGCGGTACTGGACGAGCTGAGCTCGTCCAGACCGCCCAGCAGGTTAAAGAGGAGCTGTTAGGTATAAGGTCTCAGAGAAAATAAACACATATATCAGTAGCTAAAGATTGGCTGTACTTACATTACATATGCATTTCACTGTCCACGTTTGGATTTCACAGAATTTGTATATAGTATATGCAGAGATAGATGCTCCTGACAGCTCATGGCAGGCTCCATGTTTTTCTGTCAAATGTGTCGTCATGTCCTGCCTGCTTCCTGATCACAGAAAAGCTCGTACTGAATAACACAGTGTGCAGTGAATATTAATGAGCCATGTGGCTAGGAACAATAGCTGACTCCTGCAGTGTACTCTGCCCAGAGATTTATCAGTGCTACGCACTGGACTGATTACAAGCTGCTGTAACGTCTCATTAGCAGCCGAGGGGAGGGCCCCAGAATGCTTTGCAGTATAGTATGCGGCTTGCGTCCTCTTGGGTCTATAACAGCTTTGCTGATAAGCACACATCAAAGGTAAGAGAGATTTTTATCTTCACTAATGCCTTTCTGGCTTCCTTCTAAACTGTTTAACACAGGAGAATAGAGGTTTAAATTAGCTTCTGCAGCCTGACAGTTACTCTTTAAGTTCCTGCCCACAGAGAGAGAATGTTCCTGCTTCTCCTCTCTCCATACACCAGGCTTGCTGAACCACGATTCCCTGAGGAAATTGCAAGGGGTTCCCTGTCACTTCTTCCTCTGGTAAATCTGGCCTCAGTTGACCGGGTGAAAAAATACCTTCTTAACTCTTTTATAAAAAAAAGAAGGGCTAAATTGCAGATCTGTATAATAAGGAGTTTCAGCATCAAACATGCTTCCTATGTTTATATACTGGTATGTGCTTCCTATTCCTATTTATATATTGGTATGAAGCCCCACCCTCACAGTGATGCTTAGCCTAGGCTGTTAAGCTATGCAGAATTCTCCTCCAAGATCATTCTGGGAGACCAGGCATTATTTTCACTGGCTTTGGGATTCTCAGAAACAAACATTCTGCAGAGCTGCACCTGACAGAGCTAAAGGTGTGATACATTTAAGAATGTACATCAGGATGAAGAAAAATTTTACAATGGGCAAACACTGGCTAAATATTTTATAAACAAATTTTGTAAAAAAAAACCCAAGCATTTCTTATTTCATTCAGTTGTTTTCAATACAGTTCCTCTTTTAGAAATCTAAAAAATACTTATTCTGGTTTGTTTATATATTTTTTGTTAATTTTCTGCAACAATGACCCCCTTATTCCATGGACAGAACCCCCTGGCATACCATGTATCGGGATACTGAGGCAGGCTGCCATTGGAGTGACGGATCTCACTTCACCATTAGGCAGACTGTCAGTTCCAGAGGTGACTCTTATCTGCACTGCTGCTTTCATAGTCTTCTGTGTGTCATTTTGGGTTTGGCTGGATTTAAGCTGTGAGCTCCAGAAACAACAGAGAGCTCGGAAGATTATAAAATGGACTGATTGAAGGGTCACTAAGTGGATCACAAGCCAGTGGAAGATACATGAATTAGTTTATACTTTAATTTAATGAACGTTATTCTGTAGCTCTGCTAATGTTTCCTGCAGTGTGACAGAGGACCCCATGTCTCCCCATGTCGGCCCAGTACCGCACACACAGGAGGCCTTATCTTGCCAGCCGTGTCGCCTGTTTGTCATGAGGCTTTCCCAGTAACTAGATTTTCTAGATGTTCATGTGGCTAAATGATTAACATTTGGCCGCTCACCACCATCTGACAAGCTGTTTCAATGTTGTTTTTTAATGAATCCAGGCTTGCAATCTTTCCTATGTATATATAATAGAATCTAGTTATAGAAACTCTGATGTAGTGAACATCTGGCTATGGTAAACTCTCCAGGTCCTGGCCATGCGTCTGCATGTATATACAATGTATGACCAATCCTCATATAGTAGACTTCTGATATAGTAAACAACTTGGCCAGTTCCCTTAAAGTTTATTATAAGGCGCACCATAAGACCCACCTTTTCTCCCCCAAAGTGGGGGGGAAAGTCCCTACACCTTATGATCCGAATACATTTAGGACCACGCTCCCCCCCCTCCCCCACACACACATCCAGCTGCAACGGTCTGCTGCCCAGATCACTCACCCTCCGTGGGAGTGGCAGCATGCGCAGGAAGCCAGCCTTCAGATTTCCGGAAAAATCGGGCTGAGGGCGCTCATACTCACTCCCACCCTCTGTAGGAGTGGCAGCGCATGTAGGAGGCCAGCCAGGAGATGATTTGTGGCAATCACAGCCGCTCCTTTGCTGTCACAAAAGCCAATGGTCCCAAAGGTGGGAACATGGCTTCGTCACTGTGGCCAATCATTGCACTTGTAGCGAAAGCTGCTCCCACGGAGAGTGAGTGATCTGGGGAGCAGACCAAGGGGGAAAAAGTAAGGACATGTGGGGACAGGGGAACAGAGGTGGATATGGGGAGGAAAGAGGTGGACACAAAATGTACAAGGGGGGACACAAAAGAGGCACAATAATTGGGGGGGGGGGGGGGGGAGAGAGCCACAGGACGCTCCTGGACCATGGACACACCGGGTATAGTATATTTTTTCTTCCTGGTTTTTTTCCTCTAAACCTAAGTGCAAGTCTTATGGTCCGAAAAATTTGGTATATACTGCTGAAGAGTTTAGCATGCCCCAATTTGCAAGTACAGACTGTCCCCTACTTACAAACAATTTGAGTTTTACAATGTGTCAGAGATACAAACAAAGTTGTCGTAATATACAAAATGAAACAATAAAACATAAAATTAAACAATACTGGTTTTTATATCATACTAGCCGAAGACCCAACATTGCTCGGTTATGTATTTAGTTGTTGTTGGGTGGGGCCACTTTTTTACAGGGGTGTTATTAACATTTATTGTTATATCAGGCAGAGAGGTGGACAGAGATGAGGGAAAGACAATTAGTACTGTTTTATTTATATTAAGTTTTAAGAAGTGAGAGGATATGAAGGAGGACATAGCGGACAGACAGTTGGGAACCCATGTGATGCTCCCTGCACACTGCAAATCCGCTTTCTGATTCCAATTCCGATTTTCCCTGAATACATTCAACAGAAAAACGGATCAGAAAACGCAGCATGCAGTAAAGATTAAAAATTGGAATCGGAATCAGATGTAAAAACTGATTAAAAAGCGTAATCTGAATCGGAAATGCATGCAGTGTGCAAGAGGCCTGAGGAGGAAGTTCAGGTCTGGGGCCCGAAAGGTACAGTTGTGTATCATCTGCATATAAGTGGTATTAAAAGCCACATGAGTTGATTAAGTTACCAAGGCCATGCATGTAGATGGAAAAGAGAAGGGGAACAAGGACAGAGCCCTGAGGTACCCCCACTGACAAAGGCTGTGGAGAGGAGAGTTGGTGAAAAGCCAAACGCTCTGAAACCCCCATAAAAGACCTACCCACTGGTGCAGGATCAGGTTAGCCAAACCCATGGAAGCAGCAGAAGGAGGATCTGCAAAAATCAGTGGGATAGATAAAAAGCTGGTATACTTTATTAGAAAAATCTACATACAATGACATGAAAAAAAGCCACAGGAACAACTAAGGCGTGTCGGGCTCAGAATCCGCCCTTAGTCATAGTTATGATAACTATGACTAAGGGCAGATTTTGAGCCCGACATGCGTTAGTTGTTCCTGTGGCTATTTTCATGTCATTATATGTGGATTTTTCTAAGTATACCAGCTTTTTATCTATCCCACTGAGTTTTGCGGATCCTCCTTCTGCTGTGGAGAGGAGGTCTGATCAGAGTAATGGTGGCCATACATGGTACAATTTTTTCATACAATCTTACCATTTCTATGTACTATAAGGGAACTGCCTAAATTATCCTTTCAGTATATGTACTTAATTTACCCTTATACTACACAGAAATGTACAATAAAAATTGTACCATGTATGGCCACCATAAGAGACGGTGAAGGACCTTCCAGAGTTGTAGGAAGATATCCAGCAGAGAGTCAGGCCCTTTATGCCTATAGATGAAAGGATCTGTAGGAGTAAAGTGTGGTCGACAGCGTCAAATGCTGATGACAGATCAAGAAGGATGTATATGGAATAATGGCCTTTGGATTTAGCTGTGAGAAGATCATTGGCCACTTTAGTAAGGGCCCATTCACATTTGAGCGTTTTGCCGGCGATTTCGGCAAAACGCTCAAAGGCTAGCGCTATTTAAAGCGCTAGCGTAATGAAAGTCTATGGGCCTGTTCTCATGCGGCGATTAGCGCAAATCGCCCAAAGACGCTAAACGCAAACGCGTAGCCTGCACCATTTTCAAGCGATTTCCTGGCGATCGCATTTTAGTGCTATAGAAGCGCAAAACGCGATCGCAAAAAAATCGCCAGGTGTGAATGGTGATTTTTTTTGGCATTAATCACCAAAAAACACCAGAGCAAAACGCTAGCAAAATCGCTAGCGTTCTGCGATCAGCAAGTGTGAATGGGCCCTAAGGGCTGTTTCTGCGGAGTGGTTTGCCTGGATGCCAGACTGGAACTGATCAGGTAATTGGCAGATAAATAAAGGCTTAGTTCAACATGAATGTGGCACTCAAATAATTTAGATGCAAATGGGATAAGTGACACTGGGCGGTAGTTGGCGAGCACGGTGGGATCTAGAGATTTTTTTTAAGTAGTGGTGTTACAACAGCCTATTTGAGTGGGAATGGAAAAATACCAGTGGAGAGCGATAGGTTAAACAGCGATGTTAGGGCAGGGATGAGGATAGCTGCAGAATGAGATGGGAGGGGATAGAATCCAAAAAACAGGTGGCTAGATAAGATTTGGAGATCGCCCTCCAACAGGCGGGAAGGAAACCATGACGCGGGCTAAATAGGTAACGTATGTGTCCCTGCCGCTGAGCTGCCACCTCACTCCACAACACAGTTACAAAAGCCGAGGGTGGCCGCAGTGGGGCCAAAAATAGGTTACCTATACTGGGGCACCTACCTGGCGAAACCTATACTGGGGGCACCTCCCTGGCAAAACATATACTGGCAGCACCTACCTGGCGAACCTATACTGGGGGCAATTATACCTGGCTACCTACAGGGAGTGCAGAATTA
This sequence comes from Hyperolius riggenbachi, assembly GCF_040937935.1. Classification (NCBI taxonomy): domain Eukaryota; kingdom Metazoa; phylum Chordata; class Amphibia; order Anura; family Hyperoliidae; genus Hyperolius; species Hyperolius riggenbachi. The sequence continues at coordinate 537,294,804 of NC_090646.1, read as the reverse complement.
TTAGGCAAATGAGTATTTTGACCACATCATCCTCTTTATGCATGTTGTCTTACTCCAAGCTGTATAGGCTCGAAAGCCTACTACCAATTAAGCATATTAGGTGATGTGCATCTCTGTAATGAGAAAGGGTGTGGTCTAATGACATCAACACCCTATATTAGGTGTGCATAATTATTAGGCAACTTCCTTTCCTTTGGCAAAATGGGTCAAAAGAAGGACTTGACAGGCTCAGAAAAGTAAAAAATAGTGAGATATCTTGCAAAGGGGTGCAGCACACTTAAAGTGGCAAAGCTTCTGAAGCGTGATCATCGAACAATCAAGCGTTTCATTCAAAATAGTCAACAGGGCCGCAAGAAGCGTGTGGAAAAAACAAGGGGCAAAATAACTGCCCATGAACTGAGAAAAGTCAAGTGTGCAGCTGCCAAGATGCCACTTGCCACCAGTTTGGCTATATTTCAGAGCTGCAACATCACTGGAGTGCCCAAAAGCACAAGGTGTGCAATACTCAGAGACATGGCCAAGGTAAGAAAGGCTGAAAGACGACCACCACCACTGAACAAGACACACAATCTGAAACGTCAAGACTGGGCCAAGAAATATCTCAACACTGATTTTTCTAAGGTTTTATGGACTGATGAAATGAGAGAGTCTTGATGGGCCAGATGGATGGGCCCGTGGCTGGATTGGTAAAGGGCAGAGAGCTCCAGTCCGACTCAGACGCCAGCAAGGTGGAGGTAGAGTACTGGTTTGGGCTGGTATCATCAAAGATAATCTTGTGGGGCCTTTTCGGGTTGAGAATAGAGTCAAGCTCAACTCCCAGTCCTACTGCCAGTTTCTGGAAGACACCTTCTTCAAGCAGTGGTACAGGAAGAAGTCTGCATCCTTCAAGAAAAACATGATTTTCATGCAGGACAATGCTCCATCACACGCATCCAAGTACTCCACAGCGTGGCTGGCAAGGAAGGGTATAAAAGAAGAAAAACTAATGACATGGCCTCCTTGTTCACCTGATCTGAACCCCATTGAGAACCTGTGGTCCATCATAAAATGTGAGATTTACAAGGAGGGAAAACAGTACACCTCTCTGAACAGTGTCTGGGAGGCTGTGGTTGCTGCTGCACGCAATTTTGATGGTGACAGATCAAAACACTGACAGAATCCATGGATGGCAGGCTTTTGAGTGTCCTTGCAAAGAAAGGTGGCTATATTGGTCACTGATTTGTTTTTGTTTTGTTTTTGAATGTCAGAAATGTATATTTGTGAATGTTGAGATGTTATATCGGTTTCACTGGTAAAAATAAATAATTGAAATGGGTATATATTTGTTTTTTGTTAAGTTGCCTAATAATTATGCACAGTAATAGTCACCTGCACACACAGATATCCCCCTAAAATAGCTAAAACTAAAAACAAACTAAAAACTACTTTCAAAAATATTCAGCTTTGATATTAATGAGTTTTTTGGGTTCATTGAGAACATGGTTGTTGTTCAATAATAAAATGATTCCTCAAAAATACCACTTGCCTAATAATTTTGCACTCCCTGTATACTAGGAGCATCTATAACTGGCTTCCCATACATGGGGCACTTATACCTGGCTACCTTGGGTGAAAATCTAGTTTGTGTACTGATGATTGGAAGAAAATCATGAATAGAATCAAAATCGCAATTTCTGACAGAAAAATGACAATGCAATCTTTTCCTAAAATCGTTCAGACTGTTATGCTGGGTACACACAATGAGATTTCCCCCTCGATTCGCGGCTCGATTCGATTATTTCAAACATGCTCGATTGGATTTCGATCGTTCCTGCCGTCGATTTTGCATACTTAACATGAAAAAAATGATCGAAATCCAATTGAGCATGTTTGAAATAATCGAATCGATCCATTCGATCCCGCGAATCGAGCGGGAAATCTCAACGTGTGTACCCAGCATAAGACCAGTTTATTCTGCTCTTGCAGTGGTTCTGTGTTGCGCTAGGAGTATGGACAGGGATAGAACAGGCTAGTCGCACTGTTCACCAGCTGTGCTAACAGTGATAAGCAGTGTCTTCCAGATGGCGCACCCCATACCGCTATGCCTCTGCGGCTCTGACTGCTTTCTCTAGAGCTGTCAGTCAAACATCTGAATTCACAGGGAACTGGCAGAAGAACTAATTAGGCTCACAGCTTAGGGAATATTAAAAAATTTGCAGCTAAGAGATAAACCTTTAATTAAAACAGCATAAATGACTTCTCGTTCATTGCGCAATCCAGTGAAACGTACGGATGTTCTTTAAGGTCACAAAATGCTGCCTCTCTAATTAGTGTAAAGAAGCTTAAATCCCTCATTTACAGACCCTTATGTTTATAATGCATATATTGGCTATATATTTTACATTTCCAATGCGTGTAACATTTTAATAAAATATGTTGGTTGTTGCAATAGTGAAGTAACTGGTGCACCTGTTCACTGCTGCTGAGCTGCCCACTAAAACCATAGAGTTGCTGTGCACTGTATATGCTCCTCCCCCTTCCCTCAGCCACAAGTCAGCCCTGTGCAACTTCCTGCTACAGCAACAAGGAGTCCCTAAAATGATGCACTTGTATAACAAGCAGTAGTGGGCATAGTATGCACAAGATATGAAGAGAAGAGTCTGTCAGTTTGTAAACAAATAGTATCCGGCTTGGAATCGGACCAATCAAATTCAGTAGGAAATGCATTTACAGGGGGTTGCAACCCCTCCCCCCCACCACCACCCAAAAAAATTCCCCAAATTTTCTTCTGTTTGCTACTTACAGTATGTTCTATTAATTATCCGAACAACACATACAATTCATTATCTCAAGTTTCTTTTCTGCTTCAGGTTTGCCTTAATACACACAACTCATCTCATCCTCATGTGTGAATGTGCTTGGTGCAGAGCCACATGTTCTAAGTGTCCTATTATGTTTTCGGTAGCCAGGATTTATCATCAGTAAATAATGATGACAAAAACAGTTCATAGAATAAACATTGCGGGGTGAATGTTTTGTCTCCCAGTCAAAATATTTGCAATAAAAATAAGATGTTGCTAATCCTGGGTCACTTATGCCTGACCAGTGACATAAATATTTTACAATTAGATCATAAATTCTTAAGTGCTGTGTTTGTATGAAAATCATCTTGGCTGACACATCAGCGCTCCCTCCCAATTCATAAACATCGCATTGTTCCGCCAACACAGTGATTATGTTGTCTTCCCTCTATCATATTATATCTGCATGTAGAAGATTTAATTCCCCAATTAAACTGTCACACGAGTCCAGTCTATTCCAGTGGGCATAAACGCTCATGGCTAGCAATATGCAAGGAGCTGGGCAGAATCACTGCAGCCACTGTACACAATAATAAAATTCTTGGACAGAAACAGAGTACAAAACTCATTTCTAATTATAATAGTAAAGAAGCTCATTAGAGCCATAACCGTAAGTAAAGCCATTACCATCTCCCAAACTGGAGTTCTTTAATTAAGAGAAAAGCAGTGAAATTAAGTGCGGGAATCCCTTAAAGCTTTCCTGTTCTGAGCTGCCGAGGAAGAAAATGAAATGCTAAGAGCGTGTGGAGGAGAGAACAGCGAGCAAAACTTCTCTAATGGAAAGCAACGTCAATCAGAAATCACATTATAGTCATCAGCCATGCACGACAGTAGTGAAGAGTGCTGCATCACGTCAGTCATTCGCAGCAACAGGAAAATATGGGTTTCATTAAAAAGAAAACCCTTTTATTTGCTACCTAAATAGGTAGGGTAAAAACAGAGCCCAAAGTAGAGCAACAAGGCACATATGCAATTAACTTTTTCACCTGATTTTTCTCCCAGGTGATCTTTTTGGACTTGTCAATAAAATGTCTTTTAACCTCCTTAGCGTTACGGACGAGCTGAGCTCGTCCAGTAATGCCGCTGTGCACCGCTCAGGCCCTGGTGGGTCAATCTGCTCAATTTTTTTTTTCAAACACGCAGCTAGCACTTTGCTAGCTGCGTGTTTGTTTCGATCGCTACCGATCCGCCGCGAAAGAGGGCCCCCCCTGCAGACCCCTTTCACAGCCTGGCCAATCACCGCCAGGCTGCGCTATGGGGTGAATCGGGACTCCCCCTGATGTCACGACGTCGATGACGTCATTGCGATCGTCGTCATGGCAACGGGGGAAGCCCATACAGGAAATCCCGTTCAGAACGGGATTCCCTGTTGCGTAATAGCGCCGGCGGCGATCGGAGGGTACGGGAGGATGCCGCAGGGGGGGGAGAAGCATGTAGCTAGCGATAGGCTAGCTACATGTTAAAAAAAAAAAACTTAAAAAAAACCTCCCACGGCCGTGCGCCGCAATGTTTCAGAACGCCAGGGAGGTTAAACCACCAATGAGCAAAACAAGTACTCAAAATAATATTGATAGTACTTTTCACCTGCTTTTTGGACTTTTTACAAGTTCTGGAAAGTTGAAAAATTATCTCCTAGGAGAAAATTCAGGTGAAAAGGTGAATTGCATATGGCCCCCAAGTATCTGAGCTTCAGGTTATGTCCTCAGGCACAGAGAAGAGATTGGGCTTGATTCACAAAGCGGTGCTAACCTATTTAGCACGTCTAAAGTCTTTAGACGCGCTAACCAGGGTGCTAAGTAGGTTAGCACCGGATTTCTCAATCAGATCACGCGCGAACTCTGCGTGCGTAAAGTTTTACGCGCGTAAAGTTTTACGCGCGCTAAGTCCCATAGGCTTTAATGGGCACTTCGCGCGGAGCGCCCTGCGCTCTGTGCAGTACGCGCGTAAAGTTTTACGCGCATAAAGTTTTGCGCGCGTAAAGTTTATGCGCGAAAAGCTTGTTTAGACGTGCTAAGGGGGTTTTCACAGGCGTGCTAACAGTTAGCACCGCTTTGTGAATCAAGCCCATTAAGGCCTGAGAATGTGATATACTAACTAGGGACTCCCCAACTGAAGAGCAGAAGGAATCCTGCAAACCTGGCCTGGATTTGTTTTAAAAAAAACAACATTCTTAATAGGCAAAAGTTAGTAGCCCTTGCCTGACTGCAGTGAGTATTACTGAACGGGGAAGGACATAGCAGTTGTGTGATTGCAGTCATGTATATGCAGGTACAGTGATCATTTTTTAAATAAATCCAGGGCAGGCTGCATTTTCTGTGCAGGTGCAGTAAGGTGCCTATAAACGGTACCATTTTCCTTCAGATTCAATCTTTCGACGCAATTTGAACGAATTAAACTAATCGGAAGAAAATTATTGATTGTTCCCATTAACGGAACAATTTAAAAAGATTTTACATTTCGATTCGATCATGAAATCCTTTTCCAATCAGCCAAAGAATAGTTCCACATGAATCTGTGCAACACACGGCGCAGTTTTCTATACAATTCGATCATAAAAATTGCATCAAAAGATCGAAAGCTGGATCGCTGGATCAAGCATTTCCACTGGATCAAGCATTTCCTAAGAGGCAACACTTATTGAATGTTTGTACACCTCAGTACTGTACTTTTTCTAGCAACCTGAGTTCATGTAATTATCTGTGAAGATGTGACACCTTATTCTGTAAACGCGAGTTTATGCAATTATGTGTAAAAATGTGACACCTCAAGAGAATATATTATATGATAGTGCTGCATAACACATGGGCAGCTTGTTAATTATGAATAATAATATTATTCATAATAATAAGTAGTACTAGTAGTCAGATTTTGCTAAACCTGTTTTTTTTTTTATTTTAATTAACATCTAGGAACTTTCATGAAGTGTATTTTGAGCAAACCCTCTATTCTTGAGGAAGATCTAAGCTATGCATGCATCTTTGATTATATAAGAAGGAGCCCAGTATTTTGTGTTTGCCGCAGGCACACTTACAGCAGCCCTGCATGGAGTAGCAGGAGATCACACAAAGCAACCAGTATGTGCATTCACAATCTGCAACCTACGCTTCAATTGTACTTAATATTTTAAAAATTCATATATATATATATCTATATATCTATACACACGCACGCACGCACGCACGCACGCACGCACGCACGCACGCACGCACACACACACACACACACAGACTGTACACACACACACACACACACACACACACACACACACAGACTGTACACACACACACACACACACACACACACACACACAGACTGTACACACACACACACACACACACACACACACACACACACACACACACACACACACACACACACACACACAAAGGTAAACATAAAGCAGATGGTCCCCTGGTGTTGTATTTAAGGAGTTTTTGAGAGCCAGATAAAATTCTCCAGTCACGTTGCAATGGTTTGTGGGTAATTATTTGTCATTCTTTGAGTTTATAGCCTGAGAATTTATATAACGCTTGGAAAAAAATATATATATATATATACACACACACATATATATATATATATATATATATATATTTAATACAGAGTGCATGATCATATTCAGATTGCAAAGCTTTTGACTTTCCAATAAGTAAGCCTGGGAGGCACCAGGGAAAAGGTAAGAGAAGAAAGACATGTGCTTCTAGCTTAATCTGCTAGATGGAAGTTGAGGGGTGTGTCCCTGCTGCGTAAGCACTGGGATACACCAGGATTTGTACTGCCAACCTTCTGGATGATCAGTCTTTCTGACCCCGGTAACGCACTCGGCGCTATGGGTTAACGGCACAGAGAATTTCTGCTTAGGTGATCCATACCTTGTACTTATTATAATGAAATGTTCAGCACAGTTGAAGTGGGATTCCGTTGCTCTGTATTTGTGAAGCATTATCAGTACTCTAGAGGTACAGGTTGGCTATAGGGCTTTAAAGGAATCCGTTTAAGTCCATGAGGTTTGATTGATATTGTGCACTAGCTGATTGCCCGGCATTGACTGGGTATGTATTTGGCTGGTGTTGGCTCTACCCACTTTTTCTAACCCTAACACACAATTACTCAATGACCTAGTTTGTGAGCTTTGCGGTCTTTGGCATCAATAATTTGCACTGAAATTAAACAAATCTGATTGGCTGTAGATCCACCCCCTTTTCTGAATTTGAACCCCAGTCACCCAATGACCAACTGTCCCAGCTTTGAGGCTTGTGCCATTAACAGTGCAAGAATGGCAGCAATTAAATATTTCCCTTAAAAATCAATTTGGTGAATTTTGATTGGCTTTTGTAGGCTCCACCCACTTTTCTGAATATTAATCCCAGTCACCCAGTAACCAACTGTGCAAAGTTTGAGAACCCTACTAATAACAGTGCAAGAATGGCTGCAGTTTACATTTTCACAGTGAAATTTGTATTTGTCTCCGCCCACATTTTGGTTATGAGGATAAAAAGTATCCTATCTGTTATTCCCGGTAATGTACTATGAGTGTGCCACATTTCATTCAAATCCGTTCAGCCATGTCGTGTGATAGAGTAACAAACATCCAAACTTTCGCATTTATAATATTAGTGATATTTGTTTAGTGTGTGTTTTACAGTAAAAGAGAATAGATGGGAAACCCGGAAGGCTAACGCAGTCTGAAGATACTGTTGTCCCAGACAAGCTCAGAAATAAGGCCCATAGTAAAGCCACATAAACCGATCTTGCCTCTAGCTCATCTACAACTACTACACTTTAAGTCGTCTTTCCTTTTTGCCAGCTACCTTGTTCCATAAAGGAGAACATGCCTATCAAGGGGAATCCAGTAAGGAAAATGAGCAGATGAAATGCAGCTATGCAGCACTGCAGAGAATTGCATGACACAGCTCAAGCCTTTTGCATGTCCCTATCCAGGGTCTTACAAAGACAGGGTCAGGCAAAGCAATCACAGAGGCTAATTAAGTCTGCTGGGCTGGAATAATGGCAATCAGCATGGCTGTACAGATTCTCAGAGCTGTAACCTTTCCTTTGATGGACAGATTTGGAGGAGCATCCTTCACACAGGGATGTCTGTGCACAGCCAGCCAGGGGTTTATATGAAAGATTTCATGAGAAATATTCTATTTGATGGCAGAGGCTCTGTATGACTGCGTAGCTAACACCTTGACTGCATGTTGTATTGAGTTTGTCATCTTATTTTCATGATAATTCAGGGTTGTTCCTTTTTACTCAAGCAAAATATCAATTATTAAGAGAGAAACGAAAATCACTGAGGAAACAAACACAAATCATTATTTTATATATCAGCGTGCATTAAGCTAGAAAGAATCTTTAATAAGCAATCCTTTCCAAATCTCTTCACAGCAACAGAAAGAGCTGCATCCAAGCTGCCTTCAGTAAGACATGGACTGCTGGAGAAATAATATCAGCAATGAGGGTATAGGTAGGTTTAGAATCAGTAAACAGATAATGCTAACTTATGATATGTGGAAACATTTAACATTATTGGCTTGATTCACTAAGAGAAATAGCATGCCTTATCAGAGTTAACATGCCTTATCCGAGTTAACACCCCTTATCAGAGTGGCATAGCGAGTGCTACAAACGTATGCCTGCTTATTGGCAAGGACAAGAGCTCCATTCGTCCTGCCCTAAGCCCCTGCGGACATTATCCCCACACTTTGATTGGCCCAACAGGCTGCCTGTCAAGTTTCCAATCAAGTGACAGGCAGCCTATTGGGCCAATCAAAGTGCGGGGATAATGTCCTTTAACCACTTTACCCCCAGCGGTGCGGATTTCTCCGTCCCTTTTTCCACCGTTAACACCAAGGGACTGAGAAATCCGTACCTGACGCCGCTCCCGCCGCTGTCTGCGCTCCCTCGTCCGTGCGCCCCCTGCGCTCGTGCACGCCGCCGCCCACCCGGAGATCAATGAACGTTCCCGTTTGTTGATCCAAGCCCCCGCAATGATCAGCTGCTTCTATGAGAAGCAGCGCGATCATTGTGAAAATAAAAAAAGTTTCCCAGCCTCATAACACTTCCTGCCTTCCGGACGCTTGCAGGACGCATAAACAAAAAGTTACTGTGGCCATCTTGTGGCCAAATAGTAAAACTACACCCCAAAGCATTTTTCATATACAAATACATTAGTTATACACTATAAGTTTACTCATTACCTCCCACACTCCCCAATTATTATTTTTTGGTAATTAAAAAAAATACAATTAAAAAAAATACATAAATAGTTACATTAGGGACTGAACTTTTTAAATATTTAAGTCAAGAGGGTATAACACTGTTACTTTATAAACTATAGGCTTGTAATTAGGGATGGACGCAAAACTGAAAAAAATGCACCTTTATTTCCAAATAAAATATTGGCGCCAAACATTGTAATAGGGACATAATTTAAACGGTTTTATAAACGGGACAAATGGGCAAATAAATTTCATGGGTTTTAATTACAGTAGCATGCATTATTTAAAAACTATAATGGCCAAAAACCTATTTTCCCATTAAAACACATTTAGAATAAAATAATTCTAGGCATAATGTCCCACCTAAAGAAAGCCTAATTGGTGGCGGAAAAAACAAGATATAGTTCATTTCATTGTGATAAGTAATGATAAAGTTATAGATGACTGAATGGAAGGAGCGCTGAAAGGTGAAAATTGCTCTGGTGCCCAAGGGGTAAAACCCCTCAGTTGTGAAGTAGTTAAAGTGATTGGGCCCACAGGGGCTCAGGACAGGACGAGTGGAGCTCTTATCATTGCCAATTAGCAGGCATACGTTTGTAACGCTTGCTATGCTACTCTGATAAGGCATGTTAATGCTGATAAGGTATGTTGACGCTGACAAGGCGTGTTGACTCTGATAAGGCATGTTAACTCTGATAAGGCATGCTATTTGTCTTAGTGAATCAAGCCCTTAGTGTTAGTGGCACAGCTACAAATCATGGGGCCCTCAGCAAAGCTTTGATGGGCCCCCCAATGTTTACACCCTTCCCCTTGCCTCCCCCTGGTGATCACAGCATGGAGGCCCATCTTGCAAGTGCCATAAAACAAGTGTGGACATGATAATCTTCACACCCATAACAAGTGTAGCCACAAATCACCTGATCTGAAGCATAGACCCCTGTATCAGAAGAAGCAAAGCAGTAGCTGGGACCCCCTTACAGCTCTAGACCCCCCGCCAAAGAATGACAACAGGAACTCTGCCTTGCAGAGCAACCACAGGTATATGAGTAAGGTGCATACATACATCCAACAAAGTGCACAACCAACACCACGACATGACCGACATAACGACAAACCGGTTACAACGCACGCAAGCAAACCGACAGACTGCACAATATGGCCGCATTCAAAACAAGTACGTTGTTCAAACCACATTGTACACACGTGGCCAGCTGCCTGATATCAGCACAACAGCAATGTGAGTTTATCCGCCGAAAGGATCAGGCAAACTGCCTGTTATCAGTCGCTCATCTTGTTGTTTGCCACACATACACACGCCTGATTGTCGTCCAACAGATCAAAGTCAGACATCAGTCAGGTGGTTTGGTTAAGTATGTATAGGCCTTTAGGACAACTCCAGCCGAGTATGTATTCCTGACGCAATTGCATGAGTTAGGCAGCGAGTGGTGCCGCTAGTAAAAATATCAGTAATAAATGACTATGCACTTACCCATCTCCCATTCTCACTTGAACCCTCCCCTTTTAGTGCTTGACACCAACCACCCCATCTAATGCCTAACACTAACTACAGTTACTAGCACTACATTGGGCACCCGACTCACCACCTGGGAGCGCAATGCGAATCCCTTTGGGCAGGCGGTTATTAAGTGCCTGCTGATCTCCGCGCCTAAATGAAATGATCCAATTCCAGCCCCCAATGAAGACTGCAGTGGAAATAATAATGCATGTTCTTGGTGACAATTATTGAAGTCATGACATCTGTTGGTCCCCTTAGCAACTGCATTCACCCACATCACAGTTACCTACCTTGCAGCACCAGGAAATCTGCAAGTTAGAATGAGAATGAAGCTGATGTTCCAGAAGAAAATGATAATGTGACTGTTGTGCAGTATGACTGAACCAGCATCCTGGACTATTGTCAGTTATAGTCCTTTATACATGAGCCCCAGACCTGCTGGCCACTATGCTCTGGAGTAATGGCCCCCATGCCATACTTGGCTGGACTGGGAAACACTGCAGTGTCCAGGCGGCAACAGATGAGTACCAGCTATTCAGGCATGCCTGAAAATATACAGGCTCGCTGCCTAGTTCTTCCCTCCTCCACGCATACATTTCCAGGCCTGTAAAAGGAAATGCTTTGACCTTTTGCTGTTCCTATCCTTTTTTATGTAATAGCAGCAGAATAAATGTTTTGTCTGGTGTCAAAATACTCTCAGAAATGCTACATTTGACTAGCAGCTTGTTATCTGACAGTAGGGCTACTGATGGGGCCAGGCTCCCCCCTCGGCACTTGGTCTGTTCTGCTATGTATTGGTGCTTTATTACAATGCTGTTTTGAGATGGGCATTTACATTTATGCTGTGTGTCTGGTCTGGGAAATGGAGGCCCTGAGGTCAGCAGGATCATGAATGTATGTCTAATCACCATCTAATGTGCTAATCACCATTTAGCGCTGCGTAATATGTTGGCGCTTTATAAATACAATAAATAATAATAATAAAATAATAATAATGTTATAAGGCAGTGTGTTACTGTATACAGTGGCATAGCAAAAGGGGATGCAGAGGTTGTGACCTCACCAGGGATGCTGGACCAGAGGGGGGGACCATTAGGGGCCCTCCTTCATTCATCTTGTTAGCTTTTCATTGGTGTTACCGTATGCTGATAATGAACCCCTCTATATGTCTGTTGGACAGTTAGTAGCAATCCTTAACCTCCTTAGCGGTAACCCCTTGCTGGACACGGGGTAAGCCGCTGCAGAGGATTTCTCAGGCCCCACTGGGCCGATTTGCATAATTTTCTTTTTATACACGCAGCTAGCACTTTTTGCCAATCACAATGAGCAGCACGAAAACATAGTGCTCATTTCCCACATCATATTCGCAATCGCCGGGCTGTGCGATTTTCGCTGCGATCGCACTCTGTTCCTGGGCAGCTATGAGGTGTGGGTAGAGGAAATTGTGGGTTGCACGATCGCAACGCAGCGCAATTGCGATTCCCAGTGGAAAAGGGCCCTTACTCTAATTACACCTCTTACACTGAAACTATCTTTTGCCAGGTTTAAGGGCTTCATATCAACAAAGTGATTGGGACCCCATGCTCCTCAGTTACGCCACTGACTGTATATGTTGCCATATCTGGATCCTCTGTTCTGACACCTGGACTGATAACTTTGGAAAGCTTTTACATCTGCCTTTTGCCCTAATTAGTTAATAATATTTTTTGATACTTCCTTTCAGGACAGAGTATCCCTTTAATCCTGCTACACAAAAATAGGGAAGTCCAATACAGGTAAAACAATCCTGCTGGTAGGGCTTGTACCCAGAATCCCCCGGATACAAGACCAGAATGCTAAACAGATTCCGGCTATGTAAAGCTTTTCATTTAGCATATTTTAATGTGCAGTAATAAAAGAAAGGCGTAATATGAACGCTGCACTGCAAGCCTGCAGAGGATGATAAATGAGAATGAAGTGGCCATGCTTTCTGCATGTCAGCTAGCCTTTTATCTGTGAGAGACCATCGAGGGTGCCGCCAAACACCACTGTTTACCTAAGTAGGTATTTTGCAGAAACAACAATTAAAGCTGCTGCACAACCTATACTGGAATCATTAATCACAAAGTGTCAGGCTTTCTGAAGGCAATCTGCATTAATTATATACCTTTCTGAAATAATAATCACTTATTTGCATTCAAAGTCATTCCGCCTTGCGTAGTGGCCACTTGGTGCCAGAAAGAGGCCTGTATCTGTGAGCAGAAGGTGCACAACATGCCCGCTGGTATCACTCCACATCACAAGCGACGGTGGGAGTCCTGGTTTTCATATGCGTGGCCCTCCATTATAATCTCTCCAGTTATGATTCTGTGGGGAGTTACAGCGTTTCTTTCACCTGCCTCGGGCTACTGTTGTGTGTAACTGCTCACCCCCAGGAATGCAAATTCTCAAGTGCTGCCTGCAGCCCAATTTAAACTAAAAACTAAAAGTCAGGGTGGGGGGGAGCGGCAGGATAACAAGTGCTGATGGGAAAGCCAGCTTACACAGGAAAGGAAGGTTTTCAGATTTTGCTAGAGTTGAGCACAGGAAGGAAAGCATTATTGCTTCTCAGACCATATGCTATGATCATCAGGTCCAGATATTATACACATTAACACATAATAGTCTTTTCTTACTACAGTAAGGCACGGCCAAGTAGAATCTGCTTCTTTGCTTTACAGAGGTTTACTTGCACTGCCTGCATACCCATACAAGCTGATAGTGGTTGGAAATGTTCAGGTTATAATCATACACACACCATGTTTACTCCTCTTTTTTATTATTATAAGCGCCAACATCTTCAGCAGAACTGTACAGAGTATATAGTCTTGTCACTAACTGTCCCTCAGAGGAGCTCACAATCTAATCCCTATAGTAGTCATATGTCTATAACGTGTAGTGTATAGATCATAGGCTAGGGCCAATTTATAGGGAAGCCAATTAAGTTACCTGTATGTGTTTGGGATGTGGGAGGAAACTGGGGTGCCCAGAGGAAACCCACATAGATATGAGGAGAACATACAAATTCTGTGCAGATTGTGGCCTGGCTGAGTTTTGAACCAGGGACCCAGCACTGCAAGGCGAGAGCGCTAACCACTACACCACAGTGCTTCCTGTCTGCAAACATCTTGTATAAGCAGCATTGTTACATGCACCCTCCCAATGTACCACACTCCATATTCATTTTGCCTTCTCTGCTTTCCTCGCTTTTCTCAGCTTCTCATGAACTCCTGAAATCTCTCTCCCCCAGCAGCTCAAAAAACTCACAAATGTTTAAATCCCATTCACATTTGCTAACTCTCTCCCTCCTCCTCTTACTTGCAGCTGGTGATATAGCACCTAACCCTGAGCCACAACCTGCTGCCAGACAAGCATCCCCTGCTGACCTGCTTCACACACCTCACAGCCCTCTGTCAACAAATAACCTCAACATCCATCCTCGGCCCAAACTTATTTCCATCCATCCCACCCACAAACACACGCTCCCCCTACCCTGCGGTCTCTGGAATGCCAGATCCGTCTGCAATAAACTTACAGCAGTCCATGACCTCTTCCTCTCCAAAACCCTCAACATCCTCACACTCACTGAGACATGGCTCACCCCCTCTGACTCTCCTACGGGGGGGCTTCACCTCAGTCACACCCACAGACCAGACAACAGGACCGGGGGAGGGGTGGGTCTGCTCCTCTCCCCATCCAGCACCTTCCGTGTCCTTACCCCACCTACCTCCCTCCAATTCACATCATTTGAGGCCCACACTATCCGCCTCTACTATCCCCTCCCAGCCATTGTTGCGGTCTTATACCACCCTCCGTTGAGCTCCACACCACACTTTCTTGACAACCTTGCCTCCTGGCTCCCACACATCCTCTCCTCTGACCTCCCCACCATCATCCTAGCTAAAGCTAAGGCAAATACTCCATTCTACCCCTCCTTGACCTTTTAGCAGCTTTTGGCACAGTGGACATTTCCCTACTCCTTCAGTCCCTCCAGTCCATGGGCATTCATGACCTCACCCTGGCCTGGCTCTGATCCTACCTCTCCACCACTACCATGGACAAGGTCTCCTCCTGCCTATCAGCCATCTCCTCCTGGATGTCTGCTAGGTTCCTGAAACTAAACCCAGACAAAACGGAATTTATGATCTTCCCACCCCGGCCATCCCTGACCCTCCCATATGTGCATGTCACCACGCTACCATTCGCCCTACCTCTCAAGTCCGTTGTCTGTCACCATGGATTCCGCACTCTCCTTTACCCCCACATCTAAAACCTCACAAAGTCTTGCAACTTCCATCGCCGCAACATCTGCAAGATCCGCCCTTTCCTGACCTCTGTCACCACTAAACTCCTCATCCATGACCTCATAATTTCCTGCCTCGACTACTGCAATGTCCTTCTGTCTGGTATCCCTATAACTCGAACTGCCCCGCTGCAGTCCGTCATGAATGCAGCAGCCAGAACTATCCACTCCTCCCATCGCTTCACCACGGCAGCTCTCCTCTGTGAATCCCTCCACTGGCTTCCTATCCAGTCCATAATCAGATTGAAGATACTGTGTCTGGCCTACAAATCTGTCCACAAAACCTGCCCAACCTACATTTCCAATCTTACTCAGAGGTACACACCTAGCCGCTCACTCAGCTCATCAAATGTATGTGTTGGCACAATGGTGTACTCAGGAAGGCAGGGCCCGTGGCTCTGATTACTGAAGCACTGTACCACAAGCCCCGCCCCACTGTATATTGTTTCAGCTCTATGTGCCAACATCATACCGTTTCTAGTACACCTACTTTAAATAGGCTTCAGACACTCATTTTTACCTGTATGGATTTGAAGTAAAGAAAAAGTCAACTTTGCCTTATGTTATCCTTTGAGGACAAGCTCGGTTTACATCCATTTAAATGGCAGCAGATATTCTGTTTTTCATACAACAACACTACAACATTTATGGCTGCACTCACAGTGTAATCCACCTGCTAGTTACTATAGCGCTCATTTGGGCACAAGCCAATTAACTTAGCGGCATGGTTTTTACATTATGGGTGGGAATAGAAGCCCCATGGAGGAAACTTATGCTAATACACCGAGAACATAAAAGCTACAAGCAGATATCTTATATCTATGTATATGATAAATACATCCCTGATGGCTACACTACAAAACATACATGAATAATTCAGCTGAGCAATTCAGGCTTTCTCAGCACTGCTGTATGCCGAGCCACTTCAAAACATCAAAAGTACATCATATGTGGCACTTTGTTTAGAGGTGCGTTTTAATGTGCGTACATATCGAATCCTAAACGCGCATTACAAAAGCCTGACAATTGCCACAGTATTAATAAAGCGAACATGACAGCGTGCTCTGCTACGCGAGAAACTTGCTAGGTGCACACTAGCTCTGCAGAGAGTCACATGATCAGTTGAGAAGCCACTGGAAACTTTACGGTTAATTCACTAAATTTCCTAAGTGCCTTTAATACTTATTTTATTTCCTATTTTAATCTTTTCGCTGACTTCACTTTCTCTCATGATTTATTGATATTAAACAGCCAGGCTGAGTTCAGCAATAATTAGTACACAATTATTTGCAAGAAATAATACCTATGTGCAAAATTGTGCATCACTGATGTCATTTGATATTACCTAATGATTCATAACAGCTTTTCAGCTGCCTCTCATGTGTGCCTAGGGGATCATTGAACACCTGCCTGAATCAGGTCTACAGTGAAGACAGAATCTTGTGCTTTTGTTATGTACAATAAACATTTGTTCTGCTTGGATTTGTTTGTGTTTACTTATTGCCATTTCAATATGAATAAAAAAAAAATCAACCTGTGGTGATGCCAGAGGTATATCTCCCCCCCCCCCTCCTCCTTATCTCTTGGCCCTGTGGGGTTTCAGTAATGTTAAGGTAGAGGTTTATGGTGCTGGAAAAAAAAGAGTGCACATAGCAAAGTGGAAAGAAAGGTACCGCCATAGGCTGCAATGATAAAAGCCGCAATTAGAGGAAATTGAAAGAAAGTGTGGCGCTTGGAGGTGGATGATGCAATGCAAAAATAGATGGAGTTTCGAGTGTCTGGAAATTGCGACTATAAATAGCAAAGCGCCTGCTATTTTTAGCTGCAATGTCCAGGCGCCCAAAATTCCATCTGACTGCCGCTAATCACAGTTGGGGAAGGGGGGGGGGGGTGGGGTGGGTTGAGTATTGGTAAAGTGTGACAGTAGAGTTAGGTCATAATGAAACAAGGAAAACCACTCCACTGTGCTGTGGTAGACAGTGCAGGATCACAGGCAGCCAACCCACTTGAAGCACAACAAAAGTAAGATCCACAGCGTTGTCTTCACACGTAACTTTATTTAGGACATATCCCAGTACAGTCAAACCTGGTAGCTGACATGTTTCGGACCCAAGCCCTTAATCATAGCTACTTTACAGCTCTCAATGTCAGATTAAGAAGGATTTTTAATCTGACATTGAGAGCTGTAAAGTAGGTGTGAAGACATCGCTGCGGATCTTACTTTTGTAGGGTTAGGTCATAGTAAAATATCAGTTGCAGTCTGTGAACCTCGTTGCATTGTGGGAAATAACAGTTGCTTCCAACTGACAGCAAGCAGTATCTAAAAGTCAAAATAACCATACACAAGTCATGCTTACCTGCTGCGCAGTCTACTCATCAATCTCTTTCTCCTCCCCTGCGTCCTGTTTGTCCACTGTGACCAATGGAATTCTCTGTCCTCAATTTTGAAAATGGCCATTACCCCATAACAGCTTCCTGGTCAGCACACAGTTAAACTGTAATATCGCCCACTTGAGCCATAGGGAAACATGGACACATCAGTTCTCCTCTCAGCTGTAACTGTCAGCAACTGATATATAACTGACAGCAACTGATATATTTCAGTTCTGCCAAAATGTCAGAACTGGAAGGGATCATTGTCAGAAGAAAATGGTGAGCCTCTGAGAGGAACTGATGGCAAGGTAATTATGTAATGTTCATTTGAAGTTACCTCATGTGTTAATTTTAAATAATTTTACTCAGTACAGGTTCCCTTTAATCATGGAGAGGAGAGATTTTACAATGGGGAAACACTGACTAAATCATTTTGTATGTGAATATTGTTAAAAAAATAAAATAAAGCAATTTATTAATTCTGTTATTTTCACTACAGTTGCTCTTTAATTGGTTCTCCCGAAAGATTGGCCTTATTATGATGGGGCATTAGCATAACTAATGAAGGGATAAGATTGTGAGCTCCTCTGAGGGACAGTTATTGACATGACTATGGACTCTGTAAAGTGCTGTGGAAGATGCCAGTACTATAGAAATATACAATAATCATAATAAAAATCATTTCAGCTAGTCACATAGATGGATCACCCACAAGGCAACCAATGCAATAAACACATCCATAAAGTGTATGACACGCCCCACGGCCACAGCTAAAGGACATGTCTGTTTCTATGTGCAGAGAGAGCCATGGAGCACGGTATGGTGGGCGATAAAGCGACTTCTGGTGGGCGGGGTGAGGAGGGGAGCCTAAACCTTCCATGTAGAATGAGAACTTGCTTACACAATATGTTCATAGTATCCAAAATGAGTTGGCCATCATATGGAGGTTGTAAAATTGGCCAATCAAAATCGAAGGTGTGTGCAAGGCTTTAGACTTCTGCTAGCCTATTTTACAAGTGTATCAAGATATGATAACAGATGGACATAGTAAGGGGAAACAAACAAACAAAAAAAAACAGGAAGAAACAATTAACCTAAACATTCCGTTTCCTAGGTGGTTTGATCAATTGACCGAGTTCAGTGACAGTCACATGTTTTGCGTTCTTTGGACTCCATCCCATGCACAATTTGATCGGTTGTTCAATTTGCAAAACTGAAGATTTTTCTTCACTTTTTATTTAATGTTCACGATTGTGTGTGGTTTTGTTTGCTGGCAATACAACAGTTTTCAATATGTGTGACTGAATATGATTGGAATTGCCTGAAAAACTGCCACAGTGGTGAGCAGCGATAGCAAAACATGCACTAATATGTTACTGAAAGGAAGGATATGACTAATTCGGAAAAGAAATTCCACCATGCATGTATGACTGAGCATGATTACAATGAACAAGACTATTTCATAGAGGTCACAACATTCATGGTATGGAAATGTGCTAAACATGTCTCCATATCATCTGCATTATGACAGGATGACCCGGTGATAGGATGAGACATTGGCTCATTCCTCACAATCAGGATAAGGATAGTGAGGATCGCTCTTGTGCACCAATGTTGCAATAATGCTGTCTGCTTCCAGCTGACCCCGGCTGACCCTGAGCAAATTCATATTCCAAACATGTCTACTGATGGCTGCACATTAATTAAAAAGGCGAAGAAGCCTATTCCTAGCGCGGCAGACAATGCCAGGTAGAATACATTTCATTTTTCCACTGGACTCCCATCGGAAATGGTTTTTCTTCGAGATAAAGGAAATATAAAGCCGTTTGCTGAGTCCCATATATTAAGTACCTATCTCTTTAGCGAAATAACCTGGAGCCAGTCAGTCACATATTATAAGAATGAAATCTCTTCAGAAAGAAGGTTAATGTAATAAATGCGCTATTTTATGCTGTCAGAGGAGCTGTTATCCTTGAAGGAGTTTTCCTATTTGTGGAAAAGCAATAATATTTGTACACGCGCTACACATTCATAAGGGTGGATGCTGCTGGCGCGGCTGTGTAGGCCGCAGGGCTTGATGAAAGCAAGGCGTAATTGGCTGTTGGAGTAACCCTTTAGAAAAGGCCAGACAATGCTAAATGCATATTAATAACAAGCAGTCTGGAAGCAAAAAGCACTTGTCACCTCATAACCAGCAATACGCTCTTCCAACTCATACACAAATACATGATTACAGAGGCAAGACAAATGCAGAGGCAGCTAGAGCTCTTGACCAGAGAAACCAATTAGAATTTTGGTTCCATTCAACAGCTGAAACCTTATTGGTTAGGCCCTGCAGCCTATACAGTGAGCTCTAGCGGCTGCAGTTCTGGCACTTTGAGTCTGCCAGGAGAAAAGCGAGATATAAATGTTCTGTGTCCTGGAAATACATTTACACTTTTTTTTTTTTTTTTTTTTTTAAAGCATCAGAGGTAAACATTTCATATTGACTTTATAGTTTACACCTGTTTACATCACAAAGCCAGAATATAGAATTCACTGATTAGCCACAAGCCAGACATTGCTGACTGATTAGCCACAAGAAGCGCACTTAGTGATTATAAAAATATCACATTTAACATATAATATCATAGAAGTTGAACCACTCTGCATGGAGCCACACTGAAATCATTATTTGCAGGATTTGTAGCAGCGTGAACACTTCTAATTCTTGGCAAAGTTATTTTAGCTTCAAACTAATTAATTTGCTGTATTTTCTCTCATAAAGCCTTCATGCCTGTGCTTTTAATAACACTTTAATTATAGATATTACACATGAGTCTCACACAGGTTTTTTTAAATATAAGAGAACAGTAATAATACCGTATAAAATACATATGAAAGTTGTGGACTTGTTAGAGGTGACGTTGACCCACGTCATTGTTATGCAGTAAGCCTGCTTAAAGGGGCACTATGGCGAAAAATTTTAAATATGTGCAAACATATACAAATAAGAAGTATGTTTTTTTCAAAGTAAAATGAGCCATAAATTACTTTTCTCCTATGTTGCTGTCACTTACAGTAGGTAGTAGAAATCTGACAGAAGTGACAGGCTTTGGACTAGTTCATCTCTTCATGGGGGGGGGTTCTCAAGGATATATTTATTTTCAAAAGAACTTAGTGAATGGCAGTTGCTCTGTCCAACTACCAAAAAACTGTAGT
This sequence comes from Hyperolius riggenbachi, assembly GCF_040937935.1. Lineage (NCBI taxonomy): Eukaryota > Metazoa > Chordata > Amphibia > Anura > Hyperoliidae > Hyperolius > Hyperolius riggenbachi. The sequence continues at coordinate 537,274,329 of NC_090646.1, read as the reverse complement.
GAGCAGGGAGGCTGGCCAGCATCATTGTTTAAATCCTTTTTAGGGAATATCTTTATAAAGAATAAAAGCCTTGCTGAGAATCCCCTATGAAGAGATGGACTAGTCCAAAACCTGTCACTTCTGTCAGATTTCTACTACATACTGTAAGTGACAGCAACATAGGAGAAAAGTAATTTATGGCTCATTTTACTCTGAAAAAAAAACGTACTTATTATTTGTTTATGTTTGCACATATTTAAATTTTTTCGCCATAGTGGCCCTTTAATAGGAATTGTACAGCTCTTCTGATCAGGGGCGTAACTACAAATCATGGGGTCCCCAGCAAGACTTTGATCTGGCCTTCTAATGTTCACACCCTTTCCCTTGCCCTAACCCTTGGAGTCTGGGGGCCCATCTTTCAAGGACATCATAATCTTCACACCCATAACAAGTGTAGCCACAAAAAAAACCCGGTCTGAAGGATGGACGCAATGATGATAGTATATATATAACTGGACTATCCAGAAAAATAATGCAGGACTCAATAATAATGTTCCAAGGAGCAGTGCCCAAGTGAGAGCTGAGGGAGCTTTAGTTACATCAGATGAGCCTACAATCTAATCCCTACCATAGACAGCCTAATGTTCCCTGCATAGTCTAAAGCAGGACAGTTGATTAGCCTGTTGATATACAGCAGATTTGGGCACTGTGATTGTTGCCCAAACTATGGATTTCTGTCCAAAATAAATTGATTCGGTTCATCATAACGGACAGAAATTTTTTCTTGATCACTGGTAAGGAGCGCGTCACTAGCGGTGTTCTATATGGCGACTACCGACGAAGAATAGCTGGCAGGTGTCCTTCTGGGTCCGGTGGTTTAACTCTCCTCTGTGTGTCCTCTTCTGTCTTGTGACACAATTTAAAGTTCAAACAGTAGGGCTCTGACTGGATCCAGGAGGACACACATCAGCGGGACAGGTGAGAGTACTGCTGCCGGCCAGAGAGGAGCACAGCTGCAGGGACTCCTTGAGAGGTAAGGCAGACAGCGGTGACAACACAGATCGTGAATCAATTTGTGTGCGGTGTGTGGACAGCCAATAGATCCCTGTTTGATCAGATTCAATCAGAGAGTGATCTCTCTGATGGTCGATCTGGTAGCCATCTACCAGTGTATGACCAATTTAAGACCAGTTAAAGTCCGACTAAAGCCAAAATTGAACCAGGCTAGCTAAATTAAATTCCAAATAAACCCAAAATTGAACTAGGCAAATTATACCTAAAACACTTTCATATGAACTCCATTAAGAATAAAAGAGATGGGTTTTGCCTGATTACTGATGTTTTCCTTTCCATTTTACAAAATCCAGGGTATGTGAACCTATGAGCTCTACTGAATATCTAAATGTGTTTGTAAAATAATACAATAATGATTCTTCCTTCCTTCCAGAGTCTGGCCTGGGCTGTTCCTCAGGAAGTCATGATCAGTGTATGAAAACAGTGGAAATGTCTAATGCTGCTCAAATCTGTAACGTACGGGATTTCATGATTCAGGATTCTACTCCCCGTTTACTGGCATTCATTCTTGGATCTTCCACATGAATCATGAATTAGAACATGTCAGTGTGTCACATTGTACAAAACAGAACTAACCATCCACCTGCCTATTCTGTGATGAGGAAAATAGCTACTCATTATCAGTGTGCTAAAAAGTATTCACAAACACTCCCATTCACTAGCACACTGAGAAAATGACTGATCATAACTATTCAGGAAACAAAAAGCAGATTTCTTTCCTTCTTCACATTTTACAGAGCCTCACTGTATTACTAAGCTCACATTCCAGTCACTACAACAAGAATCTGCCATTGTTTCATGTGAGAGGAGTAAGTGGTGTTAATAATCTTGTACTCTAACCCCTAAGCACTGCATTATATAGCCTGTTTTAATGTAATAAAAACAGTAAATCTGTGGTCCCTCCCAGGGATAAAATGAGCTAATATCAGCAACATGTCATGTTGTGACACTTTCATCTTATTAAAGCCAAATGTCACACCTTTAATAATAAGGGGCCAGACTGCTGAGATGGGCGCGACTTCCACTGTCACATCCTGTTTGTGTTGTGTGAGATCGTGAAAAAAAGGGAGCTACTTTAGAAAAAACATGCTATCATCAAGTCTGCTGCCCAGCTGTAAGGAATGTCTGTTACTGAGGATCTGTCACAGTGGGCCTGTGACTGACGGATCTGTCACTGGAGGGCCTGTTACTGAGGGGTCTTTCTCTGAGATGTCTGTCAATGAGGGTTTGTTATTAGGGGAATCTGTCACTGAGGGGTCCTTCTCTGTGATCATCTGTCACTGAGGGGTCATTACAAGATCTGTCACAAAAGGGTCTGTATCAGAGGAGTTTGTCACTGAGGGATCTGTCACTGGAGGATCTGTCACCATAGGGTTTGTATAAAAAAATGGTCTGTCACTGAAGGAACTGTCACTGGAGGTTCTTTCACTGAGGGGTCTTTCTCTGGAGGCAATGAGGGGTCTATCACTGAGGGTGTTTTCACTAGAGCACCTGTTACTGAGGAGTTGTGATTGGAGAAACTGTCACTGAGGGTGGAGTTTCTGAGGCATATGTCACAAGATCTATGACTCAGGAGTTTGTTTCACTGAGAGGTCTGTGACTGGGGTACCATCCACGAAACGGACTGCCTCTGAAGCATTTGTCACAGGAAGGGTCTGTTGCTGAGTGGTCTGTCACTGAGGCCAGCTTCAGACTTCAAGCCTCTGGGCCGCACCGCACCACCAAAAACAGGCCTTCGGGGATTACCACGTTAGTATGCGGTAATCCCCTTCTGCCCGGGATCCAAACAGGAAGTGACAGTCGCTTGTGGTCACTTCCTGATTTAGAGATACGGAATTGCACGGAAGCGTATTGTAAAAATACGTTTCTGCGCATGAGTGCCACAACATCAACATTGTGGCAAACCCTGCATCGCCATAGACTTACATGACTTCCAGTCTGCGGCATTTTGCGGCAGCTCATTGCCGAGGTCGCGTGGTAACGTCAGTTTGTCCATGCTGTATGAAAGCACCCATAGGCTTTCATTAGCATAGTGGTGAGGTGCGGTAAAATGACCCACTGCACCGCACCAGTGTTAAAGGGACCTAAGGGACTATCAACAAATAATGTCAATGACTGGTTTGTCACCTGGGGGAGAGGAGGAGTATCTGTTATTAAGGTCTGTTATGAGGGGGGTCTATCATTTGCACAGTAAGTATCACATATGGTACAAGGAGTGACAGATTTTGCTGGGGCTGTGTTGTGGAGACATGCATCAAATTCAAATATCACATAATTTAAACAAATTAACCCACATTCAGAACATTCCAGATGACTCATGGTGTATAAGATTTTGTGTGCTTTTTCCTCTCCATAGAACAGCACATGTTACTTATCTGAGCCTAATGTGCATGAACTATAACCTGCTGGAGGAGTGTTGGCCAAAGTGATTTCAAAAAAATAAATTTTGACCAGTAATATCTGTAGGGGGTTAAAAGAGTCACTGAACCAACATAGAGAAGAATGTAGTACTTTATTCAGGATATGTAATTTTATGTTAATTATTCTGCATCAAAAACACTTCCTTCATCTATATATTGGTATGTAACCACGCCCTCCCGGTGATGTTTAGCCTAGGCTATGATGTCATGCAGCCTTCTCCTCCCAGTGCACTCTGGGAGACCAGGTGTTTCTGCTCACTTTGGAACACACAACAAGCAAACATTCCGCAGTGATGCACCTTGCCAGCAGTAAAGATGTCACTACCTGTGATACATTTAAGAATGCACATCAGGCTCAGGAGAGATTTTACAATGGGCAAACAATTAACCAAATCATTTTAAGGTAATATTGTAAAAACTATTTTATTTATTAAGTTATATTCAGTAAAGTGCCTCTGTAAGTCATGTCAGCATCCCAAGCTATGGAGACCACTCTATTTCAGAAAACTAACATAAACCCATAGTTGGGAGATGCAGATTTTCTCCATTCACTTATGGACGCCATTGCCATAGATACACAAGGCTTAAAGGACTACCAGCATGAAAAAAATTAAATTTAAATTACATACATCTAAATTGTGCTTTTCTTCCAGAGTAAAACGCACTATAAATTACCTTAGCCATCACTTACCGTAGGTATTAAAAAGGTGACAAATCTAACAGATTTTGAAATAGAGATTATCTCTTTATGGGTATTCTAAGCATTGCTTATACCTCACAAAAGCATTCCTTGAAAAGGACCTATGCAAAGTTTTCATCCAGCTTCCCTACTAGTTTATAACCTATTATGGCAGTTAGACTAAGCAACTGTAGTTAATTAGAGGGCGCTTTGTCAAATAAATAATTAAGAATCCCCCATGGTGGATATGGAATAGTCCAAAACCTAAGATTTCCTTACCCATTTTATTCTAGGCAAAATGTACATTTATATGTATTCGCATTTTATTGTAGGCAAAATGTCCTTTTATACATACTGTATTTAAAATGTTAAGTATTTTAAAATTTACTATTTTTCACAATAGTTTTCCTTTAACCCACACTCAACCAAAATAATCGGAACCCAGAGTGATTTTTTTTGGCTAAGGTGGTATGACAATCATTCAGGCTGAAAATGGTTGCCAAACTGGCCAGTAGTGATCATTTCAGCAGACGATATAGCATCATGTGTGGCTACCCACAGCTGAAGTTCAGGGCTTGGCTGCTCAGCCTGCTCTCCATACATTAATGATTATACATTGAATAGGGAGTGTTTATGTACATTTACATTATATCAATTATTTTACAGAATTGGAGTTTTCGTTTAACAGCGTGTGACCTGCTGGCCTGGCTGATCAGATCACAGGCTGGTCACCGCTGTCGGCAATTATTAAATGAGAAGGTTTTATGGCTCTGTGGCCTGAAGCTACAAACTGCATTGAATAAAAATGTTATTCTAACTATAACTGATTGGAATTAGAGGTGTAAATTAAGAAGCCAAAGTAATAAAGCTTAAATTAGCTGATGCATAAAGTAGCCAACGGCCCAGTTAGCTGTGTGCTTTTATTTCATAAGAAGGTAAGATTTATCTTAATAGCTCATTACAGAAATGGCACAATAAATAGTATGATTAATATAATAAATGAGCTTCCCCAACTGGCACAGGATGACTGGGATGAGCTAACAAGGATTAGCAAGGGATAAACATGCGGAGATCTAATCTCATAAGCTAAGCAATGACTGCTTCTGATTGCTGCTGACACAGTTATGGGCCTGATATTGTGCAAGGTGTAATGATCTACACAGTGCACTAGCCCATTGAAATCAATCAGGTGGCAGCTCTCATCAATTTAAAGCTGTTAAAATAAAGTGAAATAACTGGTGACAGGAATAATGCACCCTGCTTAATGGTCTTTACCTATCGGAAACAGGGTGTGACTCCGGCACTGGGGAACTCAACAAAGAGGAGGCTAAAAAGTGTTTTCCTGTTTGAGTGATGCTGTGTAAAATCAGAGTATGCAGGGGTTGGGACTCAAGTGCTCAGGTGACAGTTCAAAGCCCAATTCTGTACTGATGTGTCATTAGCCCCCAGGCTAGCAACGTGTTCTGCTGCTACAAAATGTGGAGTATGACCCGTGTTGCACAATGCCCTCAGCCTGTACTCGGCCGAGATGATCCAGCACTCGAGATCTCTTGGTAATGCATTGAGGGGGGTCAGGACCACCATACATAAGTTAGACTCTCGGCAGAGGTTCCTAAGTTGAAAACCACCTAGCATGTATAAAAGGCTTGTGTGTCTGCCAGATCTTCCCCAGAGCCTATGATGGTGAGGATATTACACTAATGACAGATGGATGAAAAGAGATAGAGACATGAGTGAAGTCATATGTAACAGGATTCAGCAGCAGAAGGTCAAGTAGACTGTATGGGGTACCAGGTGTCAGCATCACAGAGTCACACTGTGCAGGGTATCCAAAGAGTAGGCAGAGAAAAGGTCAGACATAACAGAAATCAGCATGTATCAACCACAATCACATTGTAGTCACTGGCACTCAGGAGGCTTTAAATAGTCCACAGATAAATTCATAACTGCAAGTTTCAATGCATATCCATGCACAAATGTTGGGGCACTTTCTTGTGCAGGGAACACCTAAGCTGGTGGCTGAGCTCCTGTACCCATAACTTCTGGCTTGAGGACCATTACATGCCCAACTTCTGGGACATGGAATCATCACACTACCTATTTTAGCTGACCTTCAGAAACATGGCTGCATACACAGCTGAAATGCAGGACCTGCTTAAGGTTTGTAGGCCACTCCTGTTCTTCAGAAAGTCTAGACAATGAAGTCAGCTCACAGTGGGGAGTTGATGTACACTGCTCTATGCACTGCCTGGACTGCAAAGCCACCGTTGCAGATAGTGAACTCCCATAGCTCTTTGTGCATCAGAGCTCACATGAATAGGTAACTGTGCATGCATGAGCACGCTTTTTTCATCGCTGGTCAGGTAATCACCCTGCAGGCTGGTTGCACAATTTATTAGAAAAATGCTCTGTGATCATGCAGTGGCACTGCCCTTTTTGTTTTGCAAGGTGCACACAGGCATGGCCATCACGGCAGTACCATGGCCGGCAATCTATAGGGAAACTATCATGTATGTGCACTGCTCCCCAATTCATTTCAGTGGAGCCATATGAGTCTCCAGTATCCGGCCACACAAGGCTCCAGAGACACAGAGAATAGCTTTCAGCATACAAATGCCACTTACCATGATAATTGGGTGATTGCAGCAGAATGTACAATCCCTTGGCATAGTAACTAAGACTCAAAGTCTTAAGAAGCTGAGTAGTGGCTGTATAGTGTAATGGTTAAGGGCTCTGCCTCTGATGCATGAGACCTGGGTTTGAATCATGGCTCTTCCAGTAAGCCAGCACCTATACAGGAAGAAGACCATGGGCTAGACTAGAAAAGGGCCTAGTTGTGTCAGGGGGCCCAACTCCCACTTTCTCTAACCCATCTTCCATCTCAGATGACCATAGGGGGTCAAAGCTACTACAGTACTTTGGCCAGTCCCCGTTTCATCTTAATCCATCTCTGAGATAGACTTCTTAACACTGCTTTGTCTATAGAGCGTGCCCTAGTGGCTTCAGCTTTGGTGCTTTGAATCCTCCAGGAGAAAAGTGTGAGATATAAATGTTCTGTGTCTTGTCTTGTCCTGAATAACTCACATTTCTGTTTTTGTGAGGGAGTATATATAAAGGCAAGAGAATGATGACAAGGTTAATTTCTTACACTCGGTTACACGCTGACATATGTTGTAATAAATATAACTTTGTGATTCCAAACATCTCTGCTGGAAGCTGTAAATGCACGCACTACTTTAGGCAGACATTTGTTAAGGAAAAAAAACCTGAACACCTGTTTACCATTCTCAACTGCTTACTCTAATAACTAAAGTTGGTTTTTTTCATATTGTAGGTTTAATACAAAAAAATTTAAACTGGCTTTACTTATAACGCAGTAGTTGATGATGAGTGAACAACTCTTTCTAAATTCACTCTGATACTAAAACCTGATGTTTTACTGGCATCCCTGCCACTGGATGAGCGACGGGGGAATGTCAGTGAAAATGGGGTTTCGATAGGGCTGCTCCCAATGACGTTTAGCCCCAACATTCTATAGGCTTCACGATGCATCATACTTGGCAAATTCTACTTGCAGGGTTTTTTGGCCGTCCATATGGAAAATTACAATGCAAAACGGTGATACAGTGTCCATTTCCAGTGCTTGAAAATTGTAGTGTGAATCTAGTGTGTGGTAGTGTAAAACCCCAATGATTTTTTTAAGACTAAACAAATAATGGTGTCAATTACTTAATGAAATCATTGTTGACTTAAGGTGGCTACCACTTAATATTGCAGCCCAAACAACCTTTCCGATTAAAAATTTTATAGACATGGCCGCCTGTTCCATTGACTGATTTGGGAGAGAGTCAAACAGAGGGATTGATCGGACATGCAGGAAAATCTTGGTTGCAAGTGCATGATTGGGTGCGCGGGAGTAACAGCATTGTTTATCTCGACAACTGATGTACACGACAGAACCCCAGCCGGTGTCCCCCCAATTTTGAAAGTATTCCCCCCCCCCCGTGCCTGTGCACAGGGTAAAAATCACACCTGTCTGCTGCCACAACTACTGGTCTCCGGTGTCCGCTGTTACTGAGAGTGCCTGCACTATGATGCATTAGGGGGACATGTGTGATGTCACTACATTTGCCTGGTGCCAAGTGCTAGAGGCGCTCGCAGTAGCGGCGGACATCAGATGCAGCCAGGAGACGCAATGGTGGACAGGTGAGACTTTATTGAGCAGGCAGTGGAGACGCTAGGCAATTTCTGATAGATTCCATACTGAAATCTATTAGAAATCGGTCTTCAGTGTATGGGCAGGCAACAGATCCTTCTCTGATCAGATTCAATCAGAGAGGTATCTGTCTCATAGATGGTCGATCTACCCAGACTGATATGTCTGCCTTTAGTGCCAGAAAAAACTACTAACATACTCAGCACATAAGATGTTCGGTGAGCACCATCCATCTTTAGCTGTGTCCCCATGTAAACAATGTATGGTAATTACCACTTTATCTTATCTCAGTATTTCTTTAACTATTTATGCTATTTCCTCACTTCTAAATAAACCTGCATTTTACATTGCTTTTTACCATGATGAAAGGTGTTTTTATCTTTATCATATCAAACCACAACTAGAATGAATTATTTGTGTGGTCCTTATGTAACCTGATTATGTTGAAACTTTGAAGATCTAGAAAGCAGGGTCTACATTATATAGGCTAACTGAGATCTGCGTCGGGAATCGCTTGAAGAGTTTTCCTTTTAAACAGAACCATTTCCTCCCTGATTTCCATCATTAATCATTACAGCTTAATTTTCTTTTCTTTGGGAGGAAATTTTGCCGTTCAGCAAATTAATAATCCAAACCTCAGTCTGCTGTAGCCAGGATGAGGCCTTGTGTGTCTGCTTCTACCATAAAACAAGCTGATCTGTTTCCTAGCAAAATTCCAGATGTAGAAATCTGCTTCTCATTGTGAACGTTTCTAGATTCACTTGCGTTTTACTGCAAATGAGTTGTATTAATTTGCAGTGAGCATCATACTCTGAAACTATCATTGCTATAAAAGCTCAATGACTTTTGTACCCTCAACCATTAAAAGCAGAAGTTTTCTATTAAACAGACTGCGTAACACTTTCAGTTTAAACTCCATTAATGAAGATTGATAAAGATGTTATAGTCTACAGAGCGAGATAAAACACAGTGATGAGTTTCAGTCTGCACCCATCAATGCAACAACCTTGTTTCTACCCTGTTGGCACTTCTTCTAAAAAACTGGTTATACCCAGCAGGTAATAAGTCATAGATCACTGGCTAAAAAACTTTGAACACAAAACAAGGGATGCCTCATGTCTGTGCTAGGAAGCCCATATAGGGCCCAATCCAATTGACTTTTTCTACTGAATTTTCTCATAAGTGATATTTTCACATCTTATCAATAAAATGCCTTTTAAGGCACCAGCAAGCAAGAAAATACTCAGAATAATTTCGACAGTACTTTTTCATCAACTTTTTGGTACTTATTCAATTGCAGTGCTGAAATGTTATTTTAAATAAAGCCTGAGATGAATGGAAACAAGAAATGTATACATACCCGGGGCTTTTTACAGCCCCCTTCAGGCTGATTGGTCCTTTGCCATCCTCTTCAGCCTCCTGGATCCTCCGCTACGGCTCCTGGTAATCTGGCCAGTCAGGGCGTAGTGCGCATGCGTGGCCTGGCTGTGCGCCCCGTCGCCAGGAGCATTCAGGCAGGATAGCAAAAGACTGATCAGCCTGAAGGGGGCTGGAAGAAGCAACAGGTATGTATAAATTTCTTGTTTCCATTCATCTCAGGTAGCCTTTAAAGAGACTCTGTAACAATTTTTTCAGCCTTAGTTCTTCTATCCTATGAGTTCCTATGCCTGTTCTAATGTGCTGGGGCTTACTGCAGCTTTTCCTAATTACACTGTCTCTGTAATAAATCAATGTATCTTTCCTCTGTCCTGTTTGTCGGGCTAAGGCTTTGATAGTGTGGAATGTGCAGGGCTGCTTGTGATTGGTAGAAGCGATACACACCCTCTGCAGGCCCCCTGCATACTCACACACTATGCTTAGCTGAGCCTATTAGAAGCTGGTTAGTTTGTTTGTAAACATTGCCTAAAACTGTTAATTACAAGCCAGGATTGCAGCAGAGAGTGGCAGAAACAGCACAGAGGGGCACAGGAGAAAATAAGGAATAGAATGGTATGCTTTTTAGTGTAAGAATATTAGAGTACAGATTCTCTTTAAGCAGAAGATGAAAAATTATCTCCTAGGAGAAAAAAACGTAGGAGAAAATGTGGACTGGATTGGGCCAATAATGAATAAATAAACATTAAAAAGAATGCCCTGATAAATGAATACAATATAATAATGAATATATTAAACAATACACACTTTATTATACAAACCTATAAAGCTGTTGGTTTATTTAATTTAATAAAGTATATTTTTTTTATATTCTTCATGCCTGTTGCATCTGTGTTTGTTGGCATACACTTTCTTGGTCCTACATGAATCAATCAAAATCTTCTTTCTTCATGCCAGCTGAAAGGCCCTGGGAGATTATCCGCTGTTAAGATGGGCACAAGGGCTTTCTGCCAGCTGACATTAACATGAGCGCTCAGCTTGGCTGAACAATGGATTAATGTGTATGAGGAATGGAGGGAGGGGGTGTTGGAAGATGACGCTGTTACTGTCACATTATCTCAACAAGAAAATTAGTTTGAAGCATGTGTGATCAGCTGTTCCTCCCAATATTGGTTTATTGGTAGTCATCTGCTGCTCACTGGCATTCAGTCTGGTCATTTTCCCATTCATGGTCTATAGGAGACTTAAAGAGTAGCTGTTAGCCATACTATTTCAGAAAAAATGGCTTTAAAAGTATGGGCTTGGGCTTTAAAAGTAGGTGTGGCTGTTTATTTCACTGCCTCCTATTACAATGTCCCTCATTATACTGTCTCCATATTCTGGTGGTTTTTATTGATGTGTGTAATGGATTGCGGAGACACCGCCGCGCGGTCTGACAGCGAGGCGGCTGGTTCCGCGTTAAGTCTGGCGGTTTCTCCGCAGCAGCATGCGTCTGGTTTATCTGAGCCTAGTAGTGCACACAGATGGAGAGCTACGCGCGCGCGCTAACAGGCAGGCCCTTTATGCCAGTAGGAGAGGGATCAGCTGATCAGGACGATCAGCTGATCCCAGCGCAGTAGGTGATTGGCTGAATGGGACTGAGTGGCGCTGAAGAGCGCTCTGCTATATACATCTTGCCTGTCAGTTGCTGGTTGTCTGCCGTTGCGAATGCTTATGTGTTAGCACTCAGACCATAGTCAGATCTCATAGTGTGTTAGAACCAGGTGGACCTGGGAATTCACACATAGCCAGATTACTGTGTTATTACTGTGTTATACTTTAGACCAGTTCCAGGGTGTTGAGACCACGGACCTCACACCCAAGCTTAGGGATACTGTGTTATTACTGTGTTATTCTTTAGTCCAGTTCCTGGGTGTTGAGACCACGGACCTCACACTCTAGACTAGGCTTCTGCTTGATATCTGTTATGACCTATTGCTCTCTTGACCCTTCTCCTGCTCTCTGATTCGGTACCCACGCATATCTGATTACCTGTTGCCAACCCTGCCTGTCCCTGGTTACCGAATCAGCCTTCTGTCTCTGTACCTTATCTGCTCGTGCCTGGCCGACCCTTCTACCTGTGACACCCCCCCCCCTTCCCTTGGTGGGGTGTGCAGTAGCTGCAGGGACTCCCTGTCCCTCAGAGGGACCTCTCTGCAATCCAGTCAGGGACTCTATCTCATAGGAGTCCTTTGACTGCAGTAGAGTCTGACTCCCAGTAGTTCAGGGAATCACTGGCTCTCTGGTTATCTCCAACCCTGTCTAGGAGATACTCGTTATACGGTCTAGGGTCACCTGCTCCTCAGGTGGTCCAGGCCCATATACTGTTGCATCAAACACTTACACTTTATCAGGTGTCCAGAGGTTAGTTATACTTGTATTATTGGTGATTCTGCAGATCATCAATAATCAGGTATATATCTGTATTCTTGGTGATACTGCAGATCACCAATAATCAGATTCTCTCTGTGTGCTGACACTGATCGTTACAATGTGCTCATTATTCTGATCCTCAATTTAGTGCTTTTTCGATTATATCCTCTATTTTAATGTATTCTATCACACTTCCCCCACGATGGGGGAAAATGCCAAGGAACCCCTGCAAAGTACTCACGGAACCCAGGGGTTCCAGGGAACCCTGGTTGGGAAAGCCTGGCATAGCTGATGTATTTAAATCTATCTACTGATCACTTCTCAGCTCTTTTGGTTTCTCAACTCAGTACAGCTCAATTTCAGCAGTCTGCTAATATTTACTAAATGTATCTGACAAAGCGATGTAAACAAAAGATAATGTTATCACCTCTTCTGATGTGGCCAGAAAATTTCCACTTTTTGCGGTAGTAGATTTTATGCAATAAATAATCTTTTAGAACAAACAGGAAATTCTGAGTTGCATAACACTTAAAGTAGGATCAGCATTGAAAAAATAACATAATGACTAGTTTGTAATGCTTTTTCCTGCATGAATGAAAAATGAGGAACCAGGATTCTTTGAGAAGCATTCTCACATTCTTTCAAGGCTTCAGGCACACTATAAACTTTCTAAAACACATGAAAAAATACACACAAAATCATAAATGCAGAGAGTGGTTCTGTATGTGTTCTCACAGGCCATTTATAACAGTGAACAGCGTAAAAAAACCCACAAAATCGACCTTGCAGTGCATTTTCAAAAAGACCTGGGAAACCGCATACAAATATGCATAGAAATTATGAAAATGAGTACATTGTGCATGAAGACGAATGCTGGCCATACACTTATAAATTGCCATCCAATGTGGCAAAACAATTGATTCATCTCTAAAAGGAATCAGTTAAGGAAGGAATTGATTCCTACTACACACAACACATCACTTTTCAATAGATTCCAGCATCTAAAGAAAATGAATCAAATGCAGTATTGCAGTGTTTGATGCAGTGCAACGCTATGGGCTATTGATCTACCGCCACTCCTGCCCCAACCCCAATCAACTACATTTTCCATACTGTCCGATCAATACTTTCAATCGATTTTTGGTGAAAATCAACCAAAAGATGACTGCCTGCAGAAACATTAGCCACTAATAAGCAGCTGCCACTGTGCCAGCAGCAGCCATTTTTATTGCTGACATTTTTTTTTCCTACTATACTATACCTGAACAAGCATGAAGCAGATCATGGGTTTCTGACGTTATTGTCAGGTCTGACAAGATTACCTGCATGATTGTTTCTGGTGTTATTCAGACACTACTGCAGCCAAATAGACCAGCAGGGCTGCCAGACAACTAGTATTGCTTAAAAGGAAATAAATATGGCATCCTCTGTATTCTTGACTTTAGTTGTCCTTTGAAGGCTCAGTCACACTATAAGCGTTTTTCTGAGCGCTTGTGATTGATTAGTGCTTTCTGAGCGCTCTTTAAAAAGCAGTCCCTATCACTTTCATTAAAATTGCGGTTAAAAAAAAATCACGTACAATTCACCGCGATTTTACGCGCACGATCGATGCAATTTTTATGCAATTTTAATGAAAGCGAATGCAAGCGATTTTATAAAAAATGAGCGTTAATCACAATCGCTCAGAAAAGCCCTTATAGTGTGGCTGAGCCCTAAGGCCCGGTTCACATTAGCGGCTGCTATCCGGAATCGCCGTGCCGGAGCCGTGCCGGAGCCGGACCGCATGCGGACCGGACGAAACGGACGCACGGCATAGCAATGAAAGTCTATGCGACCGTTCACATGCGTCCGTTTCGTCCGGACCGGAGCCGGACCGGATCCGGACTCCGGCGTCCGTTCCAACATGCGCTATTTTTTGGTCCGGCTGGTCCGGCTGACGTATCCGGACCGGAGCCGGAATGTTGCATCCGGCCAATGGAAACCAATGAGAACCGGAGAGCGCACAACACACTGGCTATAAAAACCGGATGTTGTACCACACTTCCTATGCTGACTCTATGGTATGGTGGCCATTTTGGATGGGGACCACATGGCACCAGCGTTCACAGAGTGGAGCAGCAGTGACTTCATGCTGGAGCTCTTTGGCAGCAATATGGAGCAGGATCTGTCTGATAGCGAGGGGGTGAGGCCCTACACATCAGAAGACCTCATCCTACAGGTGCAGCAGGTACCAGCCCTGTGGGACAAGGGGGATGCGGACCACAGCAACATCAAAAAATGCAGAGGCCTGTGGAAAAAAATTGCCAAGCTGTATGTGGAGGACTTTGAGAACTTGAGCAAGAGACAGCAAGGCACAGAGGGTATGTTGACTAGAAGTTTTTGGGGGGGGCTTGTGGTTTAAGCTTGTGATGTATTCCACTTTTGCTATGGATTTGTGTCACCCACGTGTTGCCCACCCACCCGTGGCCCACCCACCTGTTCCCCACCCACCTGTACCCCACCTGTGATGTATCCCACCCACCTGTACCCCACCTGTGATGTACCCCACCTGTGCTGTATCCCACCCACCTGTGATGTATCCCACCCACCTGTACCCCACCTGTGATGTATCCCACCCACCTGTACCCCACCTGTGATGTATCCCACCCACCTGTACCCCACCTGTGATGTATCCCACCTGTGATGTATCCCACCCACCTGTACCCCACCTGTGCTGTATCCCACCCACCTGTGATGTATCACACCCACCTGTACCCCACCTGTGATGTATCCCACCTGTGATGTATCCCACCCACCAGTACCCCACCTGTGATGTATCCCACCCACCTGTACCCCACCTGTGATGTATCCCACCTGTGATGTATCCCACCCACCTGTGATGTATCCCACCCACCTGTACCCCACCTGTGATGTATCCCACCCACCTGTACCCCACCTGTGATGTATCCCACCCACCTGTGATGTATCACACCCACCTGTACCCCACCTGTGATGTATCCCACCCACCTCTACCCCACCTGTGATGTATCCCACCCACCTCTACCCCACCTGTGATGTATCCCACCTGTGATGTATCCCACCCACCTGTACCCCACCTGTGCTGTATCCCACCCACCTGTGATGTATCACACCCACCAGTACCCCACCTGTGATGTATCCCACCCACCTGTACCCCACCAGTGATGTATCCCACCTGTGATGTATCCCACCCACCTGTGATGTATCCCACCCACCTGCGATGTACCCCACCTGTGCACATAAAACATACACAATGACCAATTATTATACATCAATTTATTGTAAAAAATTAATACATTTAAAATCACTCAAAAACTTGAAACTCCAAAATAAACACATTTCAACAAAACATATTAAAAACCAAACATTCACCCTCGTCCTGGTGGTGTGGTAAAATAAAGTCTCAGTTGGTCCCTGTTCCGCAGTGACACTACCCTTGGCCTGGTTGCATACCTCCGCAGGGGCATTAGTGGAAGCACATTCGGGGGTTCCGGAGTCTCTCTTTCCTCCTGCCGCACAAAGTTGTGGAGGATGCATGCTGCCTTCACCACGACAACTGCGTTGCCCGGTTTCAGCAGCATGGGCGTGTGGAACACCCTCCACTTTGACACCAGGATCCCAAATGTGCACTCCACCATTCTCCTTGCACGGCTCAACCGAGCATTGAAGTGTAGCTGGCTGGCATCAAGTCCCCTGTCTGGGTACGGACGCATTACATGGTCGGACAGGGCGAAGGCCTCGTCCCCCACAAACACATAGGGGTAGGCCGGTGCCCTTGTCCCAGGCCAGGGTCTGTCACGGGGGAGACGCAGTCTGCCTTCCTCCATCAGCCGGCAAAGGGTCGTACGCTGGAAAATTCCAGAGTCATTGGAACTACCGTACGACCCCACATCCACGTACACAAACTTGTAGTCCGCATCTGCCACTGCCATTAGAACAATGCTGAAGTATTTTTTATAGTTGAAATAATGGCTGCCACTCCCCACGGGTTTCTGAATCCGGATGTGTTTCCCATCCAGTGCGCCAACACAATTAGGAAACTTGCACTCGGTCCAGAAGCCCTGGGCGATCTCCTCCCATTTCGTGGTGTCCGGCACAGGCATGTATCTGGCCCTCAGTCGCGTCCAAAGGATCCTCGAAGTCCTCACGACGATGCCTGCCACCGTGCTCTTCCCAATACGAAATATGACATGTAGCGATGTATATGTTTGTCCAGTTGCGATGTACCTACAAGAGAAATAATCGAAATCAATTTTTCATGTCGTTACAGGAGAAAGGTTCAAGACAAGGTGGCGCAATATACGGGATGCATACGTGAAATGGCTACGGAAGAAAAAACTTGCCGAACGAAGTGGCAGTGGCGGGGGAAGGCGACAAAAAGACTACCAATTTGCCAAGCAATTGTCTTTCATCAATGCAAGCCTGGAACCTAGACTGTAAGTACCACTACTGTGGGCAGGAACTGAGAGCTCATTTACCATGACTTCGGCCATGTATTGCTATGGCCTCAATTCCCATGGCTAGCGAACTTTTCTCACAAGCTTTATCAAATGTTGGGTAGAAACGGTTGATAAAGTGATTGCTAGTGTTTGCTAGCTCTGTGAATTGACGCCACATGCTGTTTGGCACACCAATAAATATTGTTTTTATCTACAGGACTGAAGACAATTTGGAGCAAGAGGAACCGACCCAGGAGGCACGGTTCAGCAGTGAGGAGAGCTTGGTGGATGATGACGTCGCCGATGTAACCTATTGCCCCGAGGAGAGGAGTAGGAGGAGGGAGTCCTTAATCCCAACTCTCTCCTTTGATGATGACTTGGCAGAAGAGAGCTTGGATGTTGAGGTTGCAGGACCGAGTGTGGAAGAAGCTGAACCTCCACAATCGACCGCTATGGAAGCTCCAGGGGAACAAGAACAAAGTGAGGAGCACCGAGAGACTGCAGCACAACCAGCGCGCAGGGCAACCCCGACACAGGCCAGAGGACGGGAAGATGCTGCCACACCACCAGTGAGGACCACCACACCAGTGAGGCGTCGAGGTACCCTCCCCCCAACAAGGAGAGAGACAGAGTCCGAGATGTCCGGGGCTGTCTCCGGACTTCTCGGGATTCTTCAGAGCCACCAAACTCTCATAACCCGGCAGTTGCAAGATGAGGACAGGGGCCATATCATGGAGCAGTACAAGTCCCACATCACTTCACTGCAATGTGAGCTCGACGCTGTACATGGGCACTACAGGGACGAGCATAAAATGATGCATGAGATGCACAGAGGAGAAATCGACCAACTGCGTGCGCAGCATCATCAGTCGGTGGGCCAGCTGCAGAACATGATGCAGCAAATGCATCAACAAAGCAAGGAACTACTGAAATTGCAGGCACACCCGTGTTTTCACACTGTGATGTCTCTAATACCATATCTGGAAAAGGTGCCTTCCCAAAACCTGATGGCGTGCCATTCCAATTTGCTGGAGGTGATTAAACAGCACATGGACACGCCATTATTGCAACCACCAATTTTTAGACCCCCACAACCAACAGCGGTGCCCACCTGGCAATCATCACAGATGTACACCGGCTACAGAGGCAGTCAATATGGGCCACCGCTGTCAGGGTCCAGCTCATCCACGACCAGCACCCAAGAGAGTCCAGATTTCCAGGCAGCAACTCCCACCTTTTCTAGTAGTGGTGCCGATACAATTTGAAAAAAAAAGTCAAATTGTTCCTGGACATGCTCCTCTGAATACCTCCGATCCTCGGAGGAAGGATACCATCACAGGGCTTTTTAACTTTTGGTTTTGCTGGACTTGAACTTTAGGGCCTGGTGTCCCCGAAAGACACTACCTGGGTCACAACCTTGTGCCTGTTGCACTGCACCTGTAGTCCTGCACCTGTGCCTTTGATTCCTCTTGTTCCTTACTTTGTTGATCCTAATCACTTGCACAAGACCCTTGGAGCCATGGGTGAAGGACACCTTCACTGGTCGGTGAGAGGCCTAGCCTTTTCACTGACCTGTGTCCTTCATCCATGGCTCAGAGGGTCCTGTGCCAGTGGTTAGGTTTTAGAAGCACTAATAATTTAGGGCCTGGTGTCCCCGAAAGACACTACCTGGGTCACAACCTTGTGCCTGTTGCACTGCACCTGTAGTCCTGCACCTGTGCCTTTGATTCCTCTTGTTCCTTACTTTGTTGTTCCTAATCACTTGCACAAGACCCTTGGAGCCATGGGTGAAGGACACCTTCACTGGTCGGTGAGAGGCCTAGCCTTTTCACTGACCTGTGTCCTTCATCCATGGCTCAGAGGGTCCTGTGCCAGTGGTTAGGTTTTAGAAGCACTAATAATTTAGGGCCTGGTGTCCCCGAAAGACACTACCTGGGTCACAACCTTGTGCCTGTTGCACTGCACCTGTAGTCCTGCTCCTGTGCCTTTGATTCCTCTTGTTCCTTACTTTGTTGATCCTAATCACTTGCACAAGACCCTTGGAGCCATGGGTGAAGGACACCTTCACTGGTCGGTGAGAGGCCTAGCCTTTTCACTGACCTGTGTCCTTCATCCATGGCTCAGAGGGTCATGTGCCAGTGGTTAGGTTTTTGAAGCACTTCAATTTTAGGGCCTGGTGTCCCCGAAAGACACTACCTGGGTCACAACCTTGTGCCTGTTGCACTGCACCTGTAGTCATGCACCTCTGCCATCGGTTCCTCTTGCTCCTCACTTTGTTCTTGTTCCTAACCACTTGCACAAGACCCTTGAAACCATGGATGAAGGACACCTACACTGGTCGGTGAGAGGCCTAGCCTTTTCACTGACCTGTGTCCTTCATCCATGGCTCAGAGGGTCCTGTGCCAGTGGTTAGGTTTTAGAAGCACTAATAATTTAGGGCCTGGTGTCCCCGAAAGACACTACCTGGGTCACAACCTTGTGCCTGTTGCACTGCACCTGTAGTCCTGCTCCTCTGCCATCGGTTCCTCTTGCTCCTCACTTTGTTCTTGTTCCTAACCACTTGCACAAGACCCTTGGAGCCATGGATGAAGGACACCTTGACTGGTCGGTGAGAGGCCTAGCCTTTTCACTGACCTGTGTCCTTCATCCATGGCTCAGAGGGTCATGTGCCAGTGGTTAGGTTTTTGAAGCACTTCAATTTTAGGGCCTGGTGTCCCCGAAAGACACTACCTGGGTCACAACCTTGTGCCTGTTGCACTGCACCTGTAGTCATGCACCTCTGCCATCGGTTCCTCTTGCTCCTCACTTTGTTCTTGTTCCTAACCACTTGCACAAGACCCTTGGAGCCATGGATGAAGGACACCTTGACTGGTCGGTGAGAGGCCTAGCCTTTTCACTGACCTGTGTCCTTCATCCATGGCTCAGAGGGTCCTGTGCCAGTGGTTAGGTTTTTAAAGCACTTCAATTTTAGGGCCTGGTGTCCCCGAAAGACACTACCTGGGTCACAACCTTGTGCCTGTTGCACTGCACCTGTAGTCCTGCTCCTCTGCCATCGGTTCCTCTTGCTCCTCACTTTGTTCTTGTTCCTAACCACTTGCACAAGACCCTTGGAGCCATGGATGAAGGACACCTTGACTGGTCGGTGAGAGGCCTAGCCTTTTCACTGACCTGTGTCCTTCATCCATGGCTCAGAGGGTCCTGTGCCAGTGGTTAGGTTTTTGAAGCACTTCAATTTATTAGGGCCTGGTGTCCCCGAAAGACACTTGGGCAGCTATGCCCTACAACTCTTCCAGCACAAAGTTGGTGGTTGGTGTTCCTTAAAACTGACCGGGCTATACCATAGATATGTTATTTTTTTGTCTTCCATGTTGGAAGAATGTTTCCATGTTGGAAAGTGGTTGTTTTTGCAATAAAAAAATTTGTTTTTACATACCTCAGTGTGATGAGTAGTTGTTCTTGTGGTGTGACTGCTCTCCTGAACGTGGTATCCTTCTTCCTAAGGTCATCCTTCACCATCTCCAAAAGGGTATCAAACCTGTCAGGAGATGGAAAGGAAGAAGCTGTAAAGTATGTTGTGGGACAAGGTGTTGGGTGGAGGATGGGGGAGGTGTGTTTACAGAGGTTTGGGAGTGTTGTGGAGGGTGGGGGTGTACTGTATAGCTAGGTATACAGGGGTGTGGGGGTCAGGGTGGTGTGTTTAGCTAGGTATACAGGGATGAGGTGTTGTGGGGGTGAGGGTGGGGTGTTTAGGAATGGTGGGGGTTGGTGTATTTAGGCCTATATACTTACAGGGGAATAGACATCCGAGTGTAGCTGTAGAACTTCTGTGGGTGTCGTCTGAGGTCCCGGTAGAGGGCCTGGATCTCTCCCTTCCTCTGCCTCCTGGCTAGTAGAGGGTGCACCCACCATCTCCTGCGAGGAGCACGCCTTCTCCCCACATAGTAGTAGGTAAACAACAGGAAGGAGAGAATTCCCAGGTAATAAGCGTAAAAAATGACTGGATCCATGGTCCCAACTGCTGTCTCTGTATCCAAGGATGGTCTCCACACGTCCAGCTGTCTCCAACAATGACCCCAGAGCTTCTGCTGACCTCCCAGAACCCCAGGTATTTATACAGGTTGTTATCTCTTTAAGAATCCGGATCCGGACCGGAACCGTGTTCATACCGCACGGAAACCGTATGCAACCGGACCGGATCCGGACCGGATCCGGACAGGAACCGTACGGTTCAGGTCCGATCCGGCTCCGGTGCGGTCCGGACATCCGGTGCGGTTTTTGCAAAACCGCAAGTGTGAACGGGGCCTTAGTGTTTGTATGAGGTATACAAAAAAACAAAAACAAAGAAGAGCTGAAAGTACAATAGGACAGATCAGTAAAATACGATCTGCCATTTTAATTTCCATTAAAAGCATAGTATCACGCCTTATAAAGAACCTAACCTGTTTAGAGGATTGCCTTTGATTGAATTAGCCAATAAATGGGATCTTCTTACCGACCCAACGTTCTGCTTTCATGGATGGTCTGCTACTACCACTAGCTGCAACATGCTGGCCACCTCTTCTAACTGTCCATTTATTTATTCCGCTATCCAGTAATGGGATAACTGCCTTACATTATAATTAGGTTGAATGTCTGCTCTTAGCAGTCGTACTCAGAGGACTAGGTTATCTCACAGGCCATCAATTATTTAACATCCTTTATTTTATGGTCAGTTTCTACGCAAAGAAAACTATTTTACGTAGTGACCACAAGCTGCTTAAGAATCAACTACAAAAATGTGGTTATCTTGTAAAGAAATCCATGCATTAGATCAGCCTCCTCCTTAATGCTTTTATGGATGGAGGCCAAAACTGATGCTCACACGTAATCCACTTCAACGTATAAACGTGAAAATAGGAACGTGAGCTCCTCTACTGAATATTCTCGGTATTATTGAGCAGAGCATTGGTGCATGTTTTACAAACTGTAATCGATTCCACCCCAGACACTAGAAGAAAGCCTATCTGTGGCTCAAGTAAGATGCTTGTTGTCAACTTCTTTTTCCAATTACTATCTTCCTGAAGCTAGCAGAATAGATAAAAAAGAGTGGAATAGAAAGTACTAAAGCAATTAATCAAAGTTTACATTTCCTAAACTGTGCTGAGCCAACAAACAATTAAGATGAAGTTATATTCTTTACCAAGCCGAGGCTCTTACTGCACAGCAACTGAGAATGGATTGCCACAATTTTAAGAGATTTGTACATTTTTTTCTGTTATTAAAATATAACAATGTCATAATTTATATTGTTGTCTGTTCACCACAGCTTCTGAGCTATTAAAAAGGACAAATTCACGTAAATTCAGATTAGGAAAAAGCTCAAAGTATTCCCATAGTTTTCAGGTTTTTTTTTTTTCAAAATAAGGTACTCTGCAATTTCAAAGGTATACGGGGTTAACATTTTCTAGCCATGTAGGCTTGTAATTATAAAGACAAACATATCTGCATTTTCTTATATGTTCTGTCTGGGAAAGCAAGTCAGGGTATTTAGCTATAATTAGGTAAGAGAGGAAAGGTATATGGGACATGATCCAAGGTTGATACATTTTATCAATAAGTGGCTATATATCAAGAATGACACACTAAGTCAAAGGAGGAGAGCAGCCACACTAGATTTAGCTCTCCTGCATAATAAACTAGGCCATAGAATCAGAATCGGAAAAATAACATGGACCATTTAAGGAGTAAGGACACATTAAGAACAACGTGGTCTAAGTGATATGCGGAAACAAAAAAAAATATAACAGGGAAATCAGGAGCCCTAGTGTAGTATTTTGGCATCAAGTTAGTGTAAGTAATCAAAGAAATGGGTACTCACACTCTTCTGGGAGCCCAATCTGCAACCAGAATAATCACATGTGAAGAAGTACCGTCCCCACCCTGCCTTTTCAGTACAAGTGTGGTCACTTCTCCAAAAGAAAAATACATGTTCTGTATTTTAAAGACCATAAAATCTAAAACTTCTGATGACCCCCCCCCCCCCCCCCCAAACAGGGTGGAAACACATGTAGCTAACATGTATACAAACACTGCTTAAAAAGGTACCATAACTATAAGCTTATCTTCAATGATGACAATGTTTAGACAGTTTTATTGATAAGGACAAAATCAATGTGTTTCTTGGCCTGAAGCCACTTCCACAGGTAAATGCGCTTTGTCCCAAGCTGTATTTAGCTCAGCACACCTTTTAGGACCTGGTCTAAGTGCCTGGAGCAGTTATCAGCTCTGCAGGAAAGGCCATTTCCAAAATTTGCAAAAAAGAAAATATAAAACAAGATGGCACCCACCCTTAAAGGCTGATTCTGTATATCTGGCCAGCAAGTGAAATAACACAGCACTCTAGCAATGCAATGTTATTTATGCAAGGATAACATGGGTGAGATGGGCTGAAGTAAAGAATAGTTTAATTGAAGGCTGCTTTAAGCATAGGAAAACAGAGTATCCAGGCAGCTCAGGGTGACACATAACCACCAGGAAAGTATAGGGGACTAAAAGAGACCAAAAATCCCTCCTACTGAAAAGCAACGTTCAGTGTAATTTGCCTTCTGTAAAGTCCCCTATACTTTCCTAGTGGTTCTGGGTTACCCTGAGCTTCCTGGGTCTTCTGTTGTACTGGGCCAAGCCCTAGCCCATAGAGCCATATCAATCCCTGCAATGCACTGAGGAGGACCAACAATCTGAAACAGGTAGTCTGTATGCTGAGTCTGTAAAATGTATAAGCTATAGGCTTGCTATACACCAGCGGTTCTGGATGTAAGCCTGGCTTCAGGGGCATGACGAAATCATTTGCATATTAAGTAGTGATGCATTGTGGGTAGCCACAGTTGCTCACTTAAAGCCCAATTATGACAAATCCCTTTTGTTTTAAGAAGGCAAATTACACCGAGCATTGCTTTTCAGAAGGAGGGCTTTCCGGTCTCTTTTAGTACCGTATACTTTCCTACATTCTGTTCTAAGAAGGCAAATTACAATTTAAGCATAACATGTCCATACCATCAGCTTAGCAAACAGTTAATAGAAAGGCATTAGTAATGATGCAGAATGCATTGTGCATTGTTCTATAGCATGAATGACCGTAGATGTCCTTGAGTAAAATATATGCTTGTTGTTTATGCTCGTCTAACTTTGTTTTCCTTGTCACTCGGCTCTCGTGTCTGATAAATTCATCTGTGGGAGAGACACACTATGAAAAGAAATGGCCTTTATTTGCCAAGCAAAATTGCTTGGCTGTAAATGTGTCAACTGGGTATCAGCATATTACCGTTATTATTTGATTCTTCTGTTATCTGTATTTTAATGTCTCAATTCCCCGTTCTGCAAAGTGCCACAGAACTGCACAGTGCTACGGAAATATATTTACTCCTGAACCACCTGCGCTCAATTCTCAGTTATTTCTGCAAAGTCATGAACAACACAACGTATTGTTTTCTTATGTAATGACTCCGTGACCTTGAGATATAGTCCAAAATGGAATGGCTGGATCCACGGGAGACTAATGACACACCTCTCAGTCCACAAAACTCAATTGCCCATTACTCAGAAGCACCGCAATATAGCTATACATAATCAATTACAAAACAAAACTAACTTTTAAATAAAAGATTTAAAAAATGCAGGTGCACCATTGAAAATGTCAGCTTCATAGCCCATGCAGTGCTGACAGCTATGCAAGCAGCAGGGGTCAATGCAGACACCAAGGGAGCATTCCCCCCCCCCCCCCCCCCTCCATTTCTCCTCTTTAATCACCTAAATCTATCATTCTGCTTCCTCTTGAGGGAAATAGTAGTCTTTTGTGAAATATCCATCCAAAGCATTACTAGAGCCCATACCTTTATTGAGTCTGATATTATTACCATCAGATGCTCTGTACAACTATTATTATGTTATCACCATTATTAGCTATAACCACTCAACATGTTCCATAATGCTTTACTGCAGCATAAGCAGTCAGTTGCTTATAAAACAAAGGATGATACACAACAAGGAATGTAGATCTTAAAAAGCCATTTATAACAGAAAATATATTAGAAGTTATATGTACTTATTAACCAAGAATGAACCCACACAGCAGATAATATCAATGGTCTCTGTGACATAAATGCACCGTATCAGATACATAAATGGGATAAAGTGGAGGTGTGGACGGAAATGTGCATAGAATGGTAGGTATTATGAAATGAGTAAAGTATCAGATGATTAGATAATATCAGTGGGGCCTCTCTGAGGAGCTGCGTTTTCACGGGTTGCAGGTGTGCTGCCAATCCAGCAATATTCAGTATGGAGGTTAGATCGGCATCCTGGAGGGGCAATCCTAGATGTGGCTGGTCAGTGCCCATGCTCTAGCATCACACTGGGGCAAAGGATGATATTGCTTGTTTTTTTTACTTAACTGAACCCTGTCACCAGTGTAATAGCTCATGTGCACTGACTTTTTCCTTCAGTTCAGCATAATTTCATGTAGCCAGCCATACAAATGAGTGGGAAATTGGTCTTGGCCTGAACGAATTGAACAAAAAGGTCCATTTATATTTTCAACTGCAGGTGACCTGCATTTGACCTGGAGTCACGCTCATGTTAATGCAGATCCATTTGCAGTCATGCACAGTTTAAATGGCCGCACGCAAGGCTCTAAAGTGATTAGAGTATGACCAGCAAGGTAAGTAATATGCCATGTTACTGCACAACTCCAAGCACTGAGCTCCAGATCTGCAGAATTGCTCTAGATTTTGAGGCTTGTAGTAAGCACCAGAAGATTAGTGCCCCTATGTGCAGAACTGTGATGGTATGTGCAGGCATCCCTTGGTGCTTGCATTAAACTTAGTACGTATTGGGGCAAACCTTATATTATTGTCAGGGTTTGCTAAGTTTCATTGATGCAACAACACAGCCTTGTGCCAAGTCAGCCTCTAAAATACTCTTTACAAAATAGTAGACTTGTGCATTAGCTCACTGACACTGACAGCTGGTAGGCTTTGATAAGTTAATGGATTGTAGGAAGAAGTGGGTAGACAGCACTAAGTCAGAAGGCCAGTCACCTATTGAGTGTAGGTATGAGATTTGCTTGTGACCATACAGGAGAGGATTATAGTGATACAGCGTCAAAGTGTTTTTGGAGTGAGACTGAGGCCTGAGTCATACATTGTGCCTGCCCCTTTCTCCCTCACTAAGATGTTCCTACTTGCCAATTGTCACAATACTGGTAATATACCAATATAAATGACTACAGAGCGTGACAATTGGCCAGTAGGAGGAGCTTAGTTGAAGGGGGTTGGATGCACACTTTCCAACTCAGGCCTCAGTCTCACTCCATACAGGTCCACTTGCCCCTATTGGCACCTGTAGATACACAGCAGTTTACACTCCCTGTCAAGTTCATTCTGAAAAAAAAGAGATTTGCCTTAAAACAAATTCCTGTTGGTTTTTCAATGTAACTTCCTTTGAGGCTTTGCTCTCTCTTTTTTTAACCAAACCAAAGTAAACTTCTACGAAGTAACACAGCCAGACAAGAGTTATTTTGTGAACTAAGAATCTTGAGATACCCGGCTGGAAGTTTTATCTGAAAGTGCCTGAAGTACAGATTAAACTGGATTTCTATACAGTGGGTCAACAAGACTCACTAAGTCTATTAAGCTTTTTTGAGCCGGAAGGGTCACCAGCAAGCTGCTGATTAATGGCCTACTGTGTCCTATTGCCGCAAAAGAATAAATCTGATAACAGCAAACACAGGACTTTCAACTGGTACCAAGATTATAGGCACGCTATGGCTAATGCAGTCATCCCAATGGCGGACAGACAAGGGCAAGACGACTTAACTGCTGCAAGTCAAGGGGAATTCAGCAGCCTGTACAGAATCCTTAGCAGGAGCTAAAAACATGAATCTACCTATTCTGCCATCTGGATAAGTTTCTGCAATCTCGCCAGAGCAATCTCTTGCCACCAATGTCCATTTAAAGGCAAAGTACTTATTTTTAAAGAATAAACACAGAACTAAAGGCAAATAGAAAAGCAACCACTTGATCCACCATTGTGTTTAGTAAGAAATTATTGCAAAAAGTGCTGAAAAGTTTTAAAATGGTGACTCGTGTAGAGCGGGCCCGATCAGCAGGGCTGCGGAGTCGGTACAAATAATCATCCGACACCAACTCCGTCCTCAGTTTATGAAACCACCACTTCAACTCAGACTCCAGGCATCGAAAAATTGCTTTGAATCCTTGACTCCAACTGCACAGCCCTGCCGATCGGGCTCGGTTATTTACAATTGAGCCCTTGGGGAAGCTTGTATTGCGATTCCACAGGAGAACGGACTGGTAAATATTGCCAAACACTGCGCGTGGGCTGCCAGCGCTGGATCCCGGAGGATGAAGAGGACAGGGGAATCCACCTTTGGATCCAGAGGTTTCTCCCTTTCGAGGTAAGTACCCCATGGGGCACTTTTTCACTACAGGTGTTCTTTAACTAATCCGTTGTTCTATAGCTGTGCATTGTGAAAAGCTTTCATTGGTTAATAGTATCCGTTTGTATTCATTGGTATCCGCTCCATTTTGATCCGCTAAACGCAATGGTTTTTTAGGACAGTGCGAACTGAGCCTAAGACACATGTAACTGCTCTTCTCTGCCTCCCTGCCCTTCATCATGATTTCACACATAAGCATGGAAGTGTTATTACAACAATACACACTGATGAAGCTGAAACTGTCTACATACATGGCGTAGCCCCCATTCCTGTCATTGCTGCTCATTGGCTGCAAGAAATCAGAGATCACGTATGGATGTATGTAAGTTCCCTGATTGGTGATTAACAGATGGTTCCTACCCACTTTCAGTGACATCACTTCAATATTGTATTCATGCACACACACAGCTTTTCTCAGCATTTGGACCAAGCAGCCTGAAACAGTCTGTATGCATGTTGGATTATTGTGGCTCTTTACAATTAACAAGCTGACACATAATTGCATTCCAGCGGATGTGGAGGTGTGGTTAGCTTACAGGGACAACAAAGGATGATTTGCATATTCAGCAGTGATGCATTGTGGGAGACCTCGCATGCTTACTCCACCTGAATAATCACAAATACCTTCTGTTTTAAGACGGCAAACTTCTGTTTTGCATATACAAGCAGAGAGATAGCAGAGCGAGTGCACACCAATGCCTATAAACTTCACCATTAACAGTATTCCAGCGGTGCAACGTCCGGATGAAGAACAGCTTAATTCTATAGCATTAGAGAGAGAAAGGATGATATCCAGGAGCTACTCGCCATATTTCACTTCAGTAAAAATTCAACCTTTAATGTAATTCTTCCAATAAAACATCAGAGATAAAAGACAAAAATGCAGCAATACTTGACAGGAGGTAGTACAGTTGGTGCGGAGGCAGGTCGACGATCGTTTCGCCCCTCTATGAGGGCTTTCTCGAGACCATCTGTCTCGAGAAAGCCCTCATAGAGGGGCAAAACGATCGTCGACCTGCCTCCGCACCAACTGTACTACCTCCTGTCTGTTAAGTATTGCTGCATTTTTGTCTTCTATCTCTGATGTTTTATTGGAAGAATTACATTAAAGGTTGAATTTTTACTGAAGTGAAATATGGCGAGTAGCTCCTGGATATCATCCTTTCTCTCTCTAATGCTATAAACTTCTGTTTTGCATAACATTTTAGTAAGAGGGCTTTTTGGTCCTTTTTAACCCCTTATGCTAGCAATACACGGGTCGAAAACAGCGGCCGATTAGCCGCCGGATCGACTCCCGCCGCGTGCACGCGGATGGATTACCGCTTGTCCCCGCCGGCGCTTGTTATCAGCTGCTTGATTCCCTGCCATTGTCCGCCGGCAGAAATCGAGCGGGTGGGGGTCGAGCGGCTTGATCGGGCCAGCTGAATATTATCAGCTGGCTGGATCAGCTGGTCGATACACGGTACAGAAACGTACCGTGTATCCCCAGCATTACACACTCCTAGGAGCTCTGGTTCACCATGAGCTTGCTGGGCAATCTGTAACCACTCACAAGTGGAAAGACATAAATTCCACAAAGATGCTTTAAGGGCTCGTTCACACTAAGGGCGTTTTTGCCCTTTTTTTCAAGCGCTGGCGATTTTGAAAATCACCCTAAAAAGCTTGTGCAATGATTCCTTATGAGAGAGTTCACATCTGAGCAGTTCATTTCTGATCCGCTCAGCAGTGCCGCCTGTACCATTTTCTAAGCGTTTTTGCTCAATGAAAGGTATAGGGAAAATCGCAAAGCGCTTGAAAAAGCGCTTTGTATAGTGATTTCCCCAACGCTTTAAATTCTTAACTTGCATCAGGAAGTGAAAAAACAAATCGCCCTGCAAAATCGTTTTGAAAAGCGCTTTACACAAAATCCCAGCGCGCAGCTAAGCGCCGGGAGGAGAACAAAAAATGCGCAAAAAATCGCTGTCGTCTACGATTTCGATTTTAGATGTGAACAAAGCCTAATGGGCTGAGGGTTAGTGTGGGAAGAATTATTTGCTGCACATTTCAGCAGTCGGTTTGGAGACAGGTTTGCTTTCATTACAAACATTCCAAGTAAATGTATAAAAACATTTCCAGCCTGTTTTAAAATGTTGTTAAAGTTGGAAAGACCACAAAGCGGAGCTCCCTCCCTCACAGAGAGAAAGCAGCACAGTGTGCTGAGAGTCCACACCTCAGACTTCCCCGCACAGATGATAGCTGCTGCAGATAGCTATTATGCAAGTCTATGCGGCTACAGTTCACTCTCCAGGAATAATCTGCATCTAATAATAGCAGAGACGTCTAAGATGTTACCATGAAACAACTGAAAATGTCATGGTGATTGGTTGCTGTGACACGGGTGGCAACAAATCACCATGACATTCTCACAAGTGTAATGTGGGCTTAAAATGACATGCTTTCAAGTGACCTACCATCTTGGCCAGTCCTCCTGCACCCTGGCACACCTCACAGATGCTTGTGGTAAGAAAAAAACAGTTTAAAAAATATACTGTATATACAATACCAGTAATATATACTGTCATTGAACCTGATCTTATTAGTAATGCAGGCTGTAACCTGAAATAGATCACAGTTGTGGTACAGACGGGGTCACAAGAACACTGATGGTTTTGCACCACCAACACTCAAAACCACCTATAGGACATATTAAAGGGAACCGGACTTAAAGAGACTCTGTAACAATTTTTTCAGCCTTAGTTCTTCTATCCTATGAGTTCCTATGCCTGTTCTAATGTGCTGGGGCTTACTGCAGCTCTTCCTAATTACACTGTCTCTGTAATAAATCAATGTATCTTTCCTCTGTCCTGTTTGTCGGGCTAAGGCTTTGATTGTGTGGAATGTGCAGGGCTGCTTGTGATTGGTAGAAGCGATACACACCCTCTGCAGGCCCCCTGCATACTCACACACTATGCTTAGCTGAGCCTATTAGAAGCTGGTTAGTTTGTTTGTAAACATTGCCTAAAACTGTTAATTACAAGCCAGGATTGCAGCAGAGAGTGGCAGAAACAGCACAGAGGGGCACAGGAGAAAATAAGGAATAGAATGGTATGCTTTTTAGTGTAAGAATATTAGAGTACAGATTCTCTTTAAGAAGTATATGAAGGCTGTCATATTTATTTCCTTTTAAACAATACCAGTTGCCTGGCAGCCCTGCTGACCTATTTGACCGCAGTAGTGTCTGGATAACACCAGAAACAAGCATACAGTTAATCCTGTCAGATTTGACAAAATGTCTGGAACATATGATCTGGTGCATGCTAGTTCTGGGTCTATGGCTCAAAGTATTAGAGACAGAGGATTAGAAGGGTTGCCAGGCAACTGGTATTACTTAAAAAATATGTATGGCAGCCTCCATATCCCTCTAGCTTCAGGTTCCCTTTAAACTATTATACTACAAACAAATTTGTATTAATACTTCTCTGCATTGGCACAGCATTAGGGGAGGCAACCACTGTATTAGCTCTTCAGTGGTGCTATGCTGGTAATGATGACCTGTATATGTGCTTTAAATAGTAATAATCAACAGCAAATGCTTCCCCTCCTCTGCTTACACCTCTCTGACTCAGTGGCTGTCCTTGGGAGGTTTTAGCGCTGTATATCACTTATTCTAGTGTTTCTCAAACCTGTTCTTGTGACTCCCCAACGGTGCATGTGTTGCAGGCAGCCTCACTTATGCACAGGTGGGGTAATCAGTGTCTCAGCTAGGGCACTGTGATTAACATAGGGATCACAGTGCCCTGTACAGAGTGGTGCGATCCATTTTTAACCCAATCACAAGTAGCCTGCTGCAGTTTTCCTGCATTTGCTATAAGGTTAAATGAAGGGGAGAACATGCAAATTGCATATCAAATGCGCAGCTATGCGATTTGCTTTGCACTTTACCATTTGAAAAAAAACTTTCTGTGGTTTTTATTTCATATTGGGAATCGCAATCACGCCCGCCAATCAATCCTGTAATAATCATAGCGCAACAAGTGAAAATCACAGCGCACCATGATTGCGGTTTTCAGTGTTGTAGGGCCCAGACATAATGCTTGAGGGGCCCCGTGTACAACTTGTTCTTGGGGCCATAGCTTAATTAAGCCTCTGCTTCTTTGTATGCTGCAGCAGATCGTCCCTGAATTAAGGAAACCATCTCAGCCCTCAGCTTGCATTAAAGTCTGGAAAGATGCAGTAATTATAAGTGTTTCCAAGTATATTTGCCACCCACATACTTGGATTCATAGAGCAGGCACTGGTAGGCAGAGCCTGTCCAGATTAACATGACAGTATTAACAAACTCTTAATACAGTGCAGAAATAGATCAGACAGCCCTATTCCCATCTTAGCGTTTAGCTGATGTTGTAAATTCAGGCAGGGAAAAGTAGTTTTGTACTTAAAGAAAAAGAAAAGAAATCCCACTTGGGAACTGAGCGTTTTGCGCGTCTTATGAGAAGCTTTCATCAGCTGAGCCGGATGATGTTTTATTTACAAACAGAGTGAGTCAAGCTGCTCTGGCACACCAGGATGTATCTCCAGCATTGCAGACAACAGACACGTCTGCGCAGCATTCCTGTGTCACTGTCATATCCAGTCTCACAGACTGTTACCTAATACCTCGCTGGTGCTCCCTCCTACTGTTCTGCTGCATAATATATAACACTTATTATGATTTATTATTCATAAAATATGCTATATAAGGCAGGAGACAAAACTGCAAACTACGGATGTCATTAGAACGGATATATTCTTTCTGAGCTTGTGGCAGAATATCATGAATGGCTTGTATTCCACATACAGACAGGCACTGAGTGATGACCTGATGAAAAGATTTCCCTTCAGTCATGGGCACCTCTAGCAACTTAATACTGAGGTTCTTCTAGCTACCTAATACTTGGGGGTACCTTTAGCTACTTAATATTGAGGGTACCTCTGGCTACCTAATATTAAGGGGCACCTGTAGCTCCCTATGCTGGGCAAGGGAAGTAAGGGAGAAGTGAGAACCGTGACAGCCAGCACGCTTGCAATACAGTTTTATGGTGGTTTGTAGGTACATGGAGGGCAGGTGCCAGAACATCTGTGCCTGTAGGCTCCTGTGAGGTAAAAACTGTCAAGCAATCTGCATTGTTTAAAAATAAATAAATGTGTCAGCCTTCATATCCCTCTCACTTCCGGTTCCCTTTAACTCCCCTAAGATAGTCTAAGGGCAATGTTGGGGACAACCAATTAAGTTATGATGTTTTTGTAGTTTGGGAGGAAACATAAACATAGGGAGAACATATAAACTAAATGCAGATAATGTCTTTCGTTCCAAATCAAGAGTGCTTTCCACTTAGCCACCGTGCATCTACAGACCAGCACTGGCGCCCTTGGAACCATGGAGCCTTTCACTAGCTGCTCTAGCTATGTTTATCCATAGTGTGCTAACTCCCAACTTCTGAATAGTCACTGCCAGCCTTTGGTTAACAGCCCCCGCAATAGCTAATCAGAAACAGAGAATATAAACATGTTATAAAAGCTGTATTACATTTCTTATTCTTATTTCATCACAGACCTATTTCTGCCTCACACCTGCCAAATGGGAAAATCAGCACTACGATTCTTGTTTGCTAAAAAGGATTCCTAGTCCTTGTTACCTACAAACGTCCCCTCATCAGGACAGCTGTCCTGTCATCTACTGGGTGAACATCTATGGCGATTACATCCAGCGCTGTGTGAATACACCCTCAGGCTTAGCATAAACATTAGCCCATGAGACAGCTGAACCATTTTCCTTTCAGAATATTAGAACACGGAGGTGCAGAGATCTCACTCTACAAGCGAGCACGTTTATATACTTTACCAATGCATCTAAGCATAGTGTTATCTAAAAGGAACCCCTCCATGATCTTGTTGAGATCTATAGCAAGCAGTCACTTTGTTGTCATCGGATTACTAATGACAGACGCTGCTTAGAACTGGGTCAATGTCACAGGAGTATCTTTTAGCATCACTGTGCCGCTTACATCATTTCAGCGGCAGCAATGAGATCAGCGTTCACATAGCAGCTCCTCTTCTAGGCAGTGAAATATGTTCATACACTACTGCACTGAAACATAAAGTGCCCAAGGTGAGAAGATAGCAGACCAGTCAATGAAAGGTTTTACCCTCTCAGGCTCTGCATCACATTTGGTTCTGTTACTCTCTCTCCACTGAATAATTAACAGCATAATTAGCCCATTCCGTTTCAATAAATCCGTTTTTTACAGACCTTTGGTCACTCGTCTGCCTTCCTTGTCCTCAAAAGTTCCTCTTTGAAAACATTTAGATGAAGGTCGTAAAAGGCTCCGTTAAGTACGGCATGCAGCCAGACATTTGTTGTGGAAAATAAGAGAACCGAAAACAACTCTGTCCTATAATTTACCCAAACTTTCCTGTAGCTTGGCAGAGGCTGGCTAGCCAATGCCCTATGCAGAATACACAAATAACAGCATCCAATGTCTCCACTCTACCAGGCAATGGGATGCTTTTTATGTGCTGATCAATTAACGGTTTGAAGAGACCTGGGGTTTAACGATGCCATAACATATGATAAATTTCTCCAGTGCACAATGCGTTAATTTTCAAGCTGTTAAAGTCGAGATTGAACTGTTATCTTTTACAGCAGGCGAGCCAGATGACATGAATAATCAGGACAAGCGGGATAAAAAACAATTATAATGATGTGATTTAGTCAGTTTGAACTTTAATCTAGCAAATTCCTCAGCTTCCAAGGAACTGAAGCAGAATCTACATTCTCATTTCGCTTCCTTGTCTGAATCTCTTAGAGGAACATGGAAGAGATATGGGGAAGATCTCAATCAGTTCTGAAGCACATGAAAAGAGAAATCGGAGTAAATTTCCAGCGGGCATTCAATCACGCAGAAGTGGTACTGGTGTGTAATAATAGATTTTTGGTGAGCGAGTATGAAATCTTTACAGCTCATGGGAATACTTTCAAATGGCGCAAGATCCACTGAGCATGAATAAGCTATTCATTCAGTGCTCTGCTACAAAGTTTAGAAACACATTATTTAAAAGGCAAACAATAAAATTTGAAGTCAAGATAATGCCCAGTGGTGTAAAAAGTATTTGTCTCCTACCTGATTTACTCAGTTTTCGCCTATTCATCGTTATTAATATGTATTTATATAGTGCTGACACCTTCCACAAGGTGGTATAGAATATATGGTCATGTCACTAAATGTCTTTCACAGAAACTCACAATCTAAGCCATGAGTGAAAGGTATAGTCTTAAGCTGAATACTCACCACCCAACGGAGAAAGATGGATCCACAACGTACCCGACGATGAGTGTTTCATGATCCATCTTTCGGCTGGTGGGTACATGCGATGTCACACGCCGGCAAATGACCGTCGCAAACTGGAAGTCAATTGATCGCTGTACTTTTGTTTTCAGGGATCATAAAGATCCGCCGTGGCGGTCGTTGTCACCACGTGTCGCTAAACGGTGTTTGTGTCATTTTCATTGCATACCTGTACCCACTTCACAAAATCATGTAAACGATCGTTCGTCACTAAAAAAAACAAAACCCTGGTCGTCGGAAAAATCACGTAGTAGGTACAAGCCTTTAGACCAGGGCAGGCCTTATGTTTCACATCATCCTGAGTGTTACATCAACCTGCACATTAATTTGATAAACAGGCTGTGCTGATAAGCAACTGGCATAAGTAATGCTACCTGAGCATGACAATTTTGCTGCTATTTAATGAAGAGGCCCCAATTTGGTTTTGCTTACCTAGCTCCCCGGAAACCTCCTCACTTAGCACTTGTGCCCCAAACTGTCCCCTGGAGGATTGATACATAATCGTTAAGAGCAACAGTTACTGTTGTCTGAGGGCACCTTTATTGAGGGTCTGGAGGGAAAGACTGGGGGCTGGTTTGAGGTGCTGTGAATTAAGTGATAACAGAGGGGGTTGTTAAGGGGCTGGAGAGAGACAGTGAGGCTATCGAGGATGCAAGGGGATGGGTGGGCAGAGAGAGGGGTTTATTGAGTGTCTGAAAGGGAAAAAGAGAAAGGGGGTTAATAAGGGTCGGGGGGGGGGGAGGAGAGTAAGGCTACTGAGCTAATCACTGGCTACATACAGACATACACCTGAGAGGGCAGAGCTACACGGAGTTCATGGTGGAGCTTTACAGAGGTTCTAGAGCCTGCTGCTGTGCGGATGGTGGTTCTTATTGCATGGGGCTGATCTTGGCATCGGCAGGACTCTATGTGACGAAGTAGTGAAGTGGGAACCCTGTCTGATGGTTTTGATGGTTTTGACACATAGGGCATTGTGTGTTCTAACAACAGCTGTTTAGGTCTGTTTGGCCTTTATCATAGCACGTTATGGAGAGGTCCATGGTTGTATGGAGGAAAGCATTGTAGGTGTTAAATATCTTGTATTATAAACCATTTCAATAGCTTAATAGAGTTATCTTGTTTCAGATAAGTGCACTGCTTTGACCTCAGGTCAGCAGACCTCGTGCTGTAATTTTTTGGAATGCTGTGATCTCTCTTTCTAGCAGAAAATATAGAAACTGAAAGCAGAAATCCTCTGTTATTGTCACACACTGCCCCCTAGAAACAAGTGGTCATAAATACACATTACAAAAGTACTAATTAGAAGCAAGAAAACGTAACAAAGAAATACAAAAATGTGCTAATATAAATTGTCCTTGCGCACTTGCAATCCTCTAAATAAATTGGGTGCTAAAGGGTTACATCCTCTGAATATGAATTCACTCAAACTTGTTTGGAATTCTAAGCATAGCACATGTCATGGGATATTGATAGTAACCGTGAGTCCTGATCAAAATACACTTTGCAGGATCATTATAGGTTAGTACAAATAGAAGTAGTGTGCCATGATTTTAAGCGACCAATCCTAAATCAGCTTTCATTACGCCCCTGCATGCTACTTCATAGATGGTTCCACATAGTTGCACAGATTACAGTGAGCAGCTCTTGTACTAATAACCCAATAAGCCCTGTACGGAATGACTGTGAATGTTGAAGCTTACCCCAGTGAAACAGAAAGTCATTAAATCCAAGCATTTGGTTGCAAAGCTGTTGGCCATTAAAGCACATGGCCATGTTAGAGGATCCATCCATGGAGACTGCTTTGCCACCACAGGCAGCCCATTTCTAGTTAACCTCCAGTCGACACTGTCATTAATTCACAAAAATAAGCCACATTCCATCTGTGCGATGGGGATTTCAAGCCCACTAAGCACAGGAGTGGTTTTGTGAAGACAACTTCCTCTAATTGTCACACTATAGATCTGTCTCCCTGTTAACTAGCAAGCACTCCTGCTGTTTAGTGACGTATTACATATCCACTTCAACTCTATCTAAAAACAGTAATGCATTATTTCAAGGGAAACAGAAGTGACATAAAATAAGACCTGAAAGCAGGACTGCTATATGGAAGTTCTCTTGTAAATACTTAATGAAAATTGTGAGGCAGGGGTCACACTCGGTGTTTCACATTGCGGAGAACGCATGCAAAAACATACATAATGGTTCCTAATGCACAATTGCAGTGTACTGGGATTAATGTATTTCCCCACAGCGACACGGCTGCTTTTTTTTCCACACATCGTGTGTGGTTCCCTATTGCTGATAGTCAGCGTGGATATATGAAATTCATACTTAGTCATGTAATACCTGATGAATGTGAGTGGGCAAAGAATTCCTTACCTCACACTGGGCCATATGCAATTAACTTTTTCTCCCGAGTTTTCTCCGAGATGAGATATTTTCACACCTTGGCATAAAATGCCTTTTAAAGGGGTTCTGAGGGTGTAAAAAAAAAAAAGTGTCACTTAACTGGGGCTTCTAACGGCCCCCTGCAGCTATTAAGTACCACGCCTTCACTGAAGCCTCTGCCGTTCATCGCCCCCGGTGACCTGCTAATTATTAGTCTAACTAGATGAATAGCACTGCGGCTGCGCGGCCGTGGCTGCGTGCTTTATCAGGAGCTTACTGCGCATGCACAGTACAAGAAAACTGCGCAGTAAGCTCGCAATGATGCTTGCAGGAGCGACGACGCGCACTGCCACAGGCGCAGCCGCAGTGCTATTCGCCTAGTTAGACGAATAATTAGCAGGTCACTGGCGGTGACGAAAGGCGGAGGCTTCAGTGACGGTGTAGGACTTAATAGCTGCAGGGGGCTAGCAGAAGCCCCAGGTAAATGACACTTTTTGTTTTTTACACCCCACAGAACCCCTTTAAGCCACCAGCAAGCAAGAAAATACTAAATGTACTTTTGGCAGTACTATTTCACCTACCTTTTAGTACTTTTTCAAATGCAGATTACTGAAAAGTTACTTAAAGAGACTCTTAAACTTAAAAAGGGTACTTACCTCGGGAGGGGGAAGCCTCTGGATCCTAACGACGCTTCCCCAGTCCTCCTCCGTCCTACGGTGGTCCCGCTGTGTCCCTCGTAAGCCACAGCCGTCAATTTTTTTCAGGCTGTGGCAATATGTACCTTCCAGGCCGCCTTTTCATCATCAGGCACATATAGGCAGGTGCCTACAGCGCCTTATGGAAAATCCTGCCCTGCTGAAATCTTTGCTACACTTAAGTCATGTCACTCATTCTGCTGCTGAATACACTGGGTCCCAGCCTTACCTATATGCATTGCCTGCTGGTCATCAACTAACCCACTGTATGGTAACTTTTACTTGGCTGACTTAATAGATGAGCAGGCAGAGTGTAGATAGGAAGTATGCTTCACATAACCAAAGTATTCATGGAAGGAAAGCAGACATTGGGAGGGACTTCTGCTTTCTGCTATAGTAGGTTCAGCTGCCCTTCACCTACAGGTCTCGCGTATGTGAATTTTGGGCGCCATGGAAAATCGGGTGCAGGAACAGTGCCAACAGAATATCGGTATATTTAAAGTGTTAATTTTCATATGTAAAATATTGGTAAATGTTACCGATATTTTACTATAGCCAAACTTAACCCTACTCTCGCACAGAACCCTCCACTACCGATGCCTAACCCTCACACTCTCCCCTTCCCCCAGTGGTGCCTAACCCCAGGACCCCCCCCTCACAAAACCCCTTCTGACACCTAAAGCTAACTCCCCCCCCCCCATCCCCCTTTCAAAAATAATGGGGGGGGGGAAGCAAAAAAACAGTAATTACCGGGCACAGTTCAGTGCACGAATTTCCCTTTGTCGCCAGCTTCAAAACAGAGGAAAAAAAACATAAAAATATGCTAATTTTCGGGCGTCACCTGGCATCTGAATTTCCGTTTTGAACCTGGCTTGCCGATATTTTCAATTAAAGCTCCCGATTTGTACAGAAGCCGCATGCACCCGATTTGCCTGATACACAGGTCTCCATGCAAGCTAAGTAGGAGAGGGCAATAATAAACAACTAGCTCCAAACGTTTAATCTCTTAGTTGGTTGCTAGCATATCCTTCACTTTTGGTTCACACACAAGTTGTCTCTTCCTTCCTAGGAAAGCTTTCCTTACATAATGTCTGCCTATACGCAGCTCCTGCACAAGGCAAGACACAGCAGTGTTTACATACATACATTTCTTACATTTAATAGCCTCTACCAAAGACATTCTGTGAGTCTGGGTAGAGTTTTTCTTTAATGACATTATTCTTTTTAAATGACTGAACTATATGAACTAGATCTTTTTTTTTTTTTTTTTGTAGACACCAGTATTGTATAACATGTGTTTTCCATTTTGTTGTTCAACCATAACTCCCACCATACTCTGAAAGTCAGCCAGGATTATTCATAAAATGCAGGGTTTATTTATTTGCTGATTGAAAACATGACACGCATTTCAATACAAAAATAGTGCTCAAAGCATTTCAAGAAAAATCACATATGCGCATTACTTACTTGCCAATATTTAGCTAGGAGGTTCTGAAGATGCTTTGAGCAGAAGATGTAATTACTGAATGTGTAAGCCTTGCCAAAATGGTTTTTTTTTTGGTTGTGTTTTGTTACAGATAAAGCAAGGAAGACTGGAATCTGTGTTTTTATTGCTGTCTGTGTCC
Source organism: Hyperolius riggenbachi (assembly GCF_040937935.1). Classification (NCBI taxonomy): domain Eukaryota; kingdom Metazoa; phylum Chordata; class Amphibia; order Anura; family Hyperoliidae; genus Hyperolius; species Hyperolius riggenbachi. Next base: position 537,235,154 of record NC_090646.1, on the reverse strand, counting down.
CTCCTGAGGAGACTGACGCTCGCTTTCTGTCCAAATAACAGTTTGCACAGGATAGAGGGCTGTAGGGCCTGATGCACTAAACTCTGGTAAAGCTGCTGTGCGCAGAACGCACACGATAATTGTACAGTTACTAGCGTAGGGGGAGCACCAGCCATTATCCCATTTAGCGCCACACACGTTAACGAGGGAACGTGCGCAAGGCTCTGGTAATGCGTGTTACCATAGCAAAGCTCGTATTACTGTGGTTACGCACGTGGCACTGATGGGTTAAGGGCCGGTGCTCCCCATGCGCTTATTAAGGTAAAATTGCCAATGGACTACCTGCGCACAGCAACAGACCCAAAGTGACTTAAAAAACAGTCAAATTAGTGCATGCAGACAGAACATGTCAATTTAGCCAGGAGTAACGCAAAGTACGCGAATAACATAATGCGTCTTGAACAAATAATGTACGCATTGTGTGTATAACGCGAGTTATGCAAACTATGTAATGTAGCTTGTGTAACCTCCAGTAAAATTTACCCTTAACAAATATCTATGTGCCAAAGGGTGCTTGAGAGGATGTTATGCAGAGTAGTGACTGCCTAGCAAACACCGCCTTTCATAAAGGGGTACATGCTGTAATATTGTAGACAAAATCTGGTGTAGTGGACAGCACCTTCACTTTACAGCACTAGAATTTCAGCCCAGACACTATCTGTTTGTAGTTTAAAACAGGGGGTAGAGGTGCCCAATGCATACAAGATAGGCTAATAAGGCTGTTGATGTTACAGAGAGGTAATCTTACCTCTCTTGAAGAATTTGGAACAGCCTATTGAAAAAAAGGTATTTTATTTGAGCACATAAAATTGACAACGCGTTTCGCAGGCGCTTGCTCACTTTCTCAGGCCAGTGAAAAAACAGTTGCCTTAACTGCTATTTGTAACGATTGTGGAACTATCTCCGTGGTCAGCGCACAAGATGTGCGCTGACACTGCGGAAGTCCTCCACAAGCGTGTAAAACGACAGAACCCAGCTTTGGTGCAATGCACCTGTAGAGAGAAAGTGAGCACAGAGACAGAATGTATGTGTGAACACACAACAGCGGAAACGAAGTGGGAACGCAATCGCAAGAGTGGCGATTGCCAATAGTGACACAAGACTGAGTTAGACAGAGCACAAGTGTAGCAAGAAAGACACAGCAAATAACAATGATCAGAACGCCAAGGAAAATAACAAATGCTAGCTAAACACGAACTCCACACTCATTCGCAACAGAGAATGCGTTTAAGACACGATCACCGCGCGTTAGGCGCCCAGTGATAAGCGTGCCTCCCTAACTAACCAATGTAACACAAACACGAAATAGAGACCACGAACGCTTGCTAAATGGTTACCTCACCGAGCCTACAGCAAGCGTCCGTACCAGACAAGACAGACAGAAGGAGTAGCCAGCAGCAACCGCAGCTCTGGCCTACACTCCCAGACAGAGCACAGAAGGAACCACCGCCACTACCGCTAGAGCGGATGCGATCCAGACAGACAAACAGATGGAGCAACCAGTAGCAACTGCTGCTCTGGCTTGCACCCCTAAGACGGAGTACAGAAGGAACCACCGCCCCTACTGCTAGGGCGAATGCGATCCAGACAGACAAACAGATGGAGCAACCAGTTGCAACTGCTGCTCTGGCTTGCACCCCTACAGACAGAACGATTTCCTGTCGACCGCCGCTGGCGACAAGACAATCGCAACAGATAGACAGTACAAGGCAAAACAGATAATACAACCTGACTACGCTAGAAGGGATGCCTAGTGCAGTCCCAAGGAATTACTCTAAGATAATCTTAGCAAACAATAGCAAAGGCTGATACTCCAGGTGAGTTAGCAGGAACAAACCATCATGACCAGCAAGGAATTCTGGGAGCAAAAGGTATTTATACTGCAAGCCATCAAAGGAAGCAGCTAAGAAATTTGCATGACAAGTGTATGCAAATTCCTCACCAGCAGAGCAACTCTGAAATTTGCAAAGTGAAGACAGGTCTCTTTTCCAGAGACCTGCAGCACTCAGACCTAAAAAATGGTCAAACAGCTGTCCGCTTGTGCAGACAGCTGAACAGATCATTACACTATTGTTGTGTAGCTAGCATAAGCACCTCTATCTAAGCTATCTGTTTGTATGTTCTCTTCACGTTTGTGTGGGTTTCCTCCAGGTATTTTGGTTTTCTCCCACACCCCAAAAGCATATTGACAGGCTACCTGATTCCCACAAAAACTCGGATTAGACTGAGATATATTAGGGAGAAAACTGTGGTTTGCTCTTAGTGACATGACTATATATACTCTGTAAAAGTGCTGTGAAGATGTCAGCGCTATATAAATGCATAATAATAATAATAATAATAATAATAGTGAGCAGGATAAAATCCTCTGCCCACTCATTCATCAGACTGCATTACGTCAATAAATGACTAATGATAGATCAGACTTTCCTCTTTTTTATCATTAGTAACAGTGAAGATGTGTGAAAACACTTAACAGCCCAACAGCACATTACAGTGGTGTGTTTTTTTTTATTATTATAAAAGGCCATTTATTACTTTGTAAATGGATCAAAGTTTTCTTTGTGAAAGGCTAGCACTTGCTGTAAATACAAAAAGGACAGATACATTGCTTGTGTATAGACTGGCCACCTGAGCCTAGTTCAGGGCACACTAGCACACTGCAGGAGACGGCAGTCACAGCCTGGGTGCTCCTGACCATTGTATGCTCGTCAGATGTGAAGTCCTGACCTCGTGTGGTGGGCCTTCAGTGTTCTTAAATTCTGGAGAACGATAAATCAGGCCCTATGCATCTGTCTTTCTGCACGATGTGTGAGTGGAGAGAGACATTTAAATGTAACATTCAAAGTGGAAAGATGCACCGGACACACAAGTACAGTATATACCGGTAATCATCAGTGGAAATAAAATACAAGATTATCTGTTGATTACGTGATTAAAAGGTAATACTTATCGGATTACAGGGAAGGACTGGCCAGGGGGAAGGGGGGAGATTTCCCCCCAGGCTGCCTCTCATTTAATGATTTAGGGTTAGCTGATCCACCAACCGCTTCATAATTATTATCCAATCGGGTGACAATCTGTGCCACCACAAGCATGTCCATATAACAATTTGACTTACTTTGGGTGGAAAGTAGTTGAATGTATCGATGTGCCGATGTGGTCATGAAGTGCGATAATAGCAAACTATGAATGCGATGGAAACCCCAGCCGTTGTCCCTCAAAATGTATTATGTGCCCCACGGTGCATGTGCATTTATACTTTACCTGTCATGCTGTTACTTGAGTATCCTTGCTGCATTGGCGACCCACATGACTACCGGTATATAGCACTTGGGGTGCGTGTGACGTTATTTGGGCTGGGGTTGCTGTAAAACTGGGCCTCTAGTTTGTGCTTTCCCTCCAGGCCAAAAGGTCCCAGTCCTTCCCTGTCGGATTAGCCTGCTTTTTGCCACTTTAGGCAAAACACCCACCACTACTGAAAGGCCCACTTGGGGAAAAACGCATTGTTTGCGATCCATGTTCGAGTTTAATTTCACGATTTTAAATCAGACAGCTCTCTGCTTTTTCTCTTCATGACGCGTATTCACAACATGAAGCGCAAGGGAAAGCGCTAAGTCAAGCGTTCTCCCTGCCTAAATAACTGTTGACAGAATAAAAGGCACATTTAAAAGAATTCAAATTTTCAAACTTCCCTGAGCAACAAACATAACAGATGAAAGCAGACCTGAACTCACAATTTCTTCTCTTCTCTAAAAGAAAAGCAACAGCATAATAACCTTTAAAAAAACATTTCTTTGTGACAGCTGATACAAATCCTGCAATAAATCTGCAGTGTGTCTACTTCCTGCTTTCTTGGAAGTAGACATATGGTTAACATCCTGTGTTTACCAATTAGCTGCTCTGCCGAGGCAGCCAGCTGACGCAGCTGAGAGATGAAATGATAGTGATTAGTCACAGATGAGGGGGAATTAGATATACAAGGTGCATTTCTCTATGTTTTCCTTCTGTCCTGTGCAAGAGTTCAGGTCCATTTTAAATAGTCTTTCTTACAACCTGTAAGCTAAGTACCAGTCTCAATCTGGTCTTACAACCAAAACAACTGTCCCATTAACAAAAATAAAAAAGTTAAACATCTATATTTGCAGATGAAAGTAAACATTGAAAAGAAGCATGAATTGCCAAATCTGATTTGTTGCTTTCAGCTAAATAAACACCAAAGTAAGATCTGTCTCCCCCTTGATGTTTGTGTTTGGTTAGTGCATACCACCTGTTTGAAAGTCCCAGCACTGATTTATACCAGTAATGAAATACAGGCCTGCTGTATGAGGCGCCTCCCATGTGAGTTGGTAAATACCAGACAAGCACTTACATCAAGCTACTTTTCAGGCCCAGTATTAGCATACAATTATAGTACATGCAGAGCCAGCCCAGAAATCTGAAATTCTCTGTAAACAACTAGAGATTAATGCTGGGAATACACAGTTCGTTTTTTAGGTGATTAGATGGTTCGATAGCTAATTTCCGACATGTCTGATCTCCCTTTCGATTCTTTCACCGCTCGATTTCTGATAGAACTGAATAGAAAAAGATAAAAAAAAACAAGCGGAAGATAACAGAATAGACTGCAGAATCGAGTGGCAACAACGATCAAGAGGAGAAACGCACGGCAGAAACGAACCATGTACTCCCAGCAGAAGTAAAGATCAGCCAGAAGAACCATACAGGCCCGGTGCACACCAAAAACCGCTAGCAGATCCGCAAAATGCTAGCAGATTTTGAAACGCTTTTTCTACTTTTTCTGTAGCATTTCAGCTAGCATTTTGCGGTTTTGTGAAGCGTTTTTGGTGTAGTAGATTTCATGTATTGTTACAGTAAAGCTGTTACTGAACAGCTACTGTAACAAAAAACGCCTGGCAAACCGCTCTGAACTGCCGCTTTTCAGAGCGGTTTGCGTTTTTCCTATACTTAACATTAGAGGTAGAAACGCCTCCGCAATCCAAAATCTGCAGCAGCCCGGGAGTATGCGTTTCTGCAAAACACCTCCCGCTCTGGTGTGCACCAGCTCATTGACATACATTACCCAAGCGTATCCGCAGCCGCAAGCGGATCGCAAACCGCAGCAGAACCGCTCTGGTGTGCACTAGGCCACAGTATGAAGCCAGTTGACATTTTTATTGCATAGGGTAAACTGATAGGTGAGTTCTCACTGCTATAGGCAACACCCAGGGCCGGTTCTCTCATGAAGCAAGGTGAAATTACAGGGGCAGCATTTTTGTACTGTGTTTACACTGAACAGGATGCAGTCAGAGTAGGAGGAGAAGCGAGAGGAGAGTGAGGTGAAGAGGTCATCATTGGGGAAAAGCAGCATGTTGTGCTGTGTGAGAAGTCTGACAGTGAGTGAGGAGGGGAGAGGCAGGAGTGCAGCAGCGTTTCATTTGACTTGCACAGCAGAAGGAAGGAGGTGGCACTGCTGTACTAACTGAGGAGGAATGGAGGGCGGCCGACTGGCTGGGGTGAGCAGTTTGTCACAGACTCACAGCCAGCCAGTTTGCTATTGTGTTGAGCTGCACACATGTCATGTGAGATTCATTAAATGAAGCAGAGTAAATTGTTGGTTGCTGTGCATTTATTCAAATCACAAGTTTGCGTCAGGCAGCAAAAAGTCTGAACCGGTCCTGGCAACACCTCATCTTTGCACTTCTCTCGAGTGATTATACCCGCTCTATCATTCTGTACTGCTGAGTAACCTCAGGAACCCATCGCCTGCAGAGAGCCAATTAACAGTCCTCACTCATCTTTCGCTTTCACATAGTGATTTGCCAATTCCAACACAGCTACACATTTTATCTGTTATGCATCTGCATCGCTATGACAGGACTGGCCTTTTGTTGGCCTTTGGCTGCAATATAAATAATACATTCTCCACACAACGGTGAAATGCCAGAAACCTGTGTATTTATGTGCATTTCATTCCAGCATCCTGTAGCTGTAACAGCTGTGCTGACAGAACAGAAGAGCAGTGTCATATGTCTGATCATATCAAGTATACGTAACTGAGGAGCCAAAAGCAGTGCATTACTGACTGACCTCTACTAATGGTCTAGGCTTGCGTTCCACAGAGAACCTGTAGTGGCAGAGTTCACAGTAGCTGGTGTTGGACGATGAAAGCCAGTGCTCCAGGCAGCTGCGGTGTATTGTCCCTAGCGTTCCAGTACATTCACACGGAGAAAGAAGGTCTTCTTGGTTGCTTCCTTCATGGCATATTCTGCACATTGGCCGGTCATTAAAAGTGCTGGAAGATAAGCAAGATGTTTCTACGTCAAATGAATATAAATCTTAGAGTGCATATGTAACTGAGAAGTTTTAAATCAGGATGAAAGCAAGCCTGAGGCCTGGAAACCACTAGAGCGCATTTTTGAGCGTTTAGGGAGCGCTTTAAATTGCTAGCGATTTCCCTAAACGCTCTGCTAATGTAAATAAATGTAGCAAATTCCACAGTAGCGATTGTGATTAGCAAAATCGCAATCGCAGGACATGCAGCATTTTGGGAGCATGTGCACTTCAATGTAAAGTATATAAGCGCTGGCAAATCGCTCATGAACCGCTACACATAGCGATTTGTGTGCGATTTTAAATTAGTGCAAACTGTAAAAAAAAATTATAATAATTTGAAAGGATCAATCAGAATTAAAATTGCTAATTGCAAATTGCTATCACAATCGCTGGCAAAAATCGTACACTTTTTTAAATCGCTACCAAAATCACCATAAACCGCTTATGAAATCGCTTACAAAATGCTAATTAACCTCCCTCGGCGGTAAGCCCGACACAGTGTCAGGCTAGCCGCGGCAGGGGATCGCATGGCCCCGGGAGGATTTTTTAAAATAAAAACTGTTCAATATTCTTCAGCTAGTACTTGGCTAGCTACCTATGCCCCCCAAGTGCCTCCGCTATCCCCCAATCCCCGCCGCAATACATACCCCCCAGGGATCCCATGATGGCGCAGCCTTCCGATCAGCTCCAGGCTTCGCTATGGGGAGGATCGGGACTGCGCATGACGTCATGTCCGATCATCGCCATAGCGACGACTGAAGCTAATTGGGAAGCTGCGGTTCTCGCGGGATCCCAGACGGGTGAGTGTTGCCGGCGGCGATTGGGGGGGTGCAGATAGATGCCGGAGGACTTGGGGGACACAGGTAGCTAGCCTAGTGCTAGCTACGAAGGAAAAAACAACTTTTATTGTAAAAATCCCTCCCGCGGACGCAGCCTCATAAACTGCGTACCGCCAGGGAGGTTAAAAACGCTAGTGATTGCGATACGCTTTGCGATTTGTAGTGGGTTCCAGGACTGAGGCGGAAAAAAAAAATATGATATAATGAATTATATGTGTAGTATGGATAATAAATAGAACATTAGTAGCAAAGAAAAGAGTCTCTTATTTTTATTTTCAGTTATATGGCTTTTTTTTTTTTTTTTAAATAACATTGCTTCATTCTGTCATATTTGCAGTTTACAAACCTTATCTCAGGCTGTCTCCCACTGTTTCTCACTGTTTCGTGGTTAAGTGGTTCAGAAAACAGGACTATTTTCGACCCAATCTGGGTTGGAGAGCTCAGAGAAGCTCTTTTGCATAAAGAACAACCGAAGTTTTTCAACAACTCTTTCTGTACTGGAAAACAATATGAGACTCTTTTCTTTGCTACTTATAGGATACCCGAGGTGACATGTGACATGATGAGCTAGGCATGTGTATGTACAGTGCCAAGCACACAAATAACTATGCTGTGTTTCTTTTTTTCTTTCTCTACCTGAAAGAGTTAAACATCAGGTATGTAAGTGGCTGACTCAGGGTGCATACACACATCAGACTATAGTCTTTGGAAAGTGAAAGATCACAGACCAATCTTACCCCATTCAATATAGTATGAGAGCCATACCTACACAGTCTATTCTATGGAGCTGAACTCCCCATCAGAAAAAAAATCTTTGCAAGATGCTGCACATACAGATGCTGTACAGACACAAAAGATCAGTATCTGCAAAAGATCTGTTCCTGCAAATTGCATTCATAGTCTATGGGATCTGCAGATCATCATACACACCTTGTTTGCAGATCAGACAATCATGATCTGCAGATGATTGTCTGTTAAACAAGGTGTGTATGATGATCTGCAGATCCCATAGACTATGAATGCAATTTGCAGGAACGGATCTTTGCCAGGGACAGATCTTTTGCAGATATTGATCTTTTGTGTCTGTACAGCATCTGTGTGTGCAGCATCTTGCAAAGATTTTTTTCTGATGGGGAGTTCAGCTCCATAGAAAAGACTGTGTAGTTATGGCTCTCATACTACATGAAGGGTGGTAAGATTGGTCTGTGATCTTTCATTTTCCAAAGACTATGGTCTGATGTGTGTATGCACCCTCAGTCCTGACTCAAACAGGACTGATAAGAAATTCCAACTGTAAAACACTTTCCTAGCAGAAAATGGCTTCTGAGAGCAGGAAAGAGATAAAAAGGTTCAACAGTTCATAGATTTTAGCTCTGGCATACTTCAATGAATGTGTCATTTAGCAAAAACAATAAAACAGTAAAAACTTAAAAAGTAGATTTAAACATAAACTAAAACTGTGGAATATCCTAAAAAGTCATTTTTAGGAGAAGGAAGACAGATACAATCATTAGTTTATTTTTGAGTGTCCTTGGGTGTCCTTCAAAGCTAATGTAACCCCAGTTTAAAAAAAAAAAGGCAGATACTCACCTAAGGAGAGGGAAAGCTCGGTCCTAATGAGCCATCCCTCTCCTGTCCCTGTGCCCCCGGTGCTGCGCTGGCTCCTCCGTTCTCATCCCACGCCGAGGGGACTTCGGAAGTCTTCGGGAGCCAAGTTCTCCCGAAGACAGGCGGCGCAAACGCGCATGCGCAGTGTAGAGCGGCAAGTCTTCGGGAGCACTCGGGCTCCCAAAGCATTTCCGAAGCCTCCCTTCGGCCGGGAGACAGCGGTATCTGACCAAAACGGTCGAATACTGCTACAGGGGAGCAAGGACAGCAGCGGGCACCGGGAGAGGAGAGGGAATGCTCTATGGGACCCAGAGCCTCCCTCGGTACTTATCCGTTAGCCGGGCGCATCCTCTAGGTGGCGACAAAACTCCACCAGAGTTACATCTTTCCCTACTATCCATGTCGGCCTGGAGGGGGAATAGTAATTAGCGCCACCTGCCGGATGCGCCCGGCTAACGGATAAGTACCCCTCCCTCTCCTTAGGTGAGTATCTGACTTTTTATTTTTTAAAAACCGGTTCCCATTAGCTTTAAGTTCTATTTCTCAGCTATACTGCACAAACAATTCATTATATCATACGTTTATATTTGCTTCAGGTTTGCTATTTCAATAGGGATGGTCAATGAGATGCATATAATCCCATGCAGGATTATGTATACTTGATGCAAGATTATGTACATTTCGCATGCAAATTTATGCAGCTTGAAAATGGAACATCAAATTCCACCCTGGAAGGTTTGGACTTTCAATGTCCTGAATTTGCTGCATCTGCAAAATAAACACCAAAAGAGCCACCTAAGTAACATTGCCTAGGATGTAATCAACTACTGACATCAAAAGAGAAAAGCCATCCATATGGCAAACAACATGTAATCAATGACACGATTATCTCAAACTATCATAGAAATATAATCTTTATTAATGGAGAACAATTCATATAAAAACAATTAAAAACACCAAGTTCAGCACATGTGGACATAATAATACACTGTAATATGAGTAGTAATACATAAATCTCACAATGATCAATACAAAAATATATATCAATAAAGCGAAACCACCCCAATATGTTGGGGTGGTATCGCTCAAACGCCTCAGACCAAACGATCTCCCGTTCCCACCAACCAGCGGCGGCGGTGCCTGTATTTAATGGAGAGTGCGTTTGTACTCTGTCATCCTCTGAAGAAGCAGCGGTCCAGCTGCGATACATGTGAGGGACAGCACAGTGGACGTTTATTTCCTGGGGCGTCTTTCTGGTAAGATAGTCTTCATATTGTATTAGTTTTACGGAGGTGCTGGGCTCCAACTTCCTTGTCCATACAGGTTTATTACACCTAGATTACTACATCATTTCACCTTCAGTGGGTTATTACTCCCCATGTGTGTTTGTTAGGACATTGGTGTTTGTGGCCCAGGTGATTATATCCATATTCTTTCCGTTAGACCCCAGGTGTATATATATTTTTGTATTGATCATTGTGAGATTTATGTATTACTACTCATATTACAGTGTATTATTATGTCCACATGTGCTGAACTTGGTGTTTTTAATTGTTTTTATATGAATTGTTCTCCATTAATAAAGATTATATTTCTATGATAGTTTGAGATAATCGTGTCATTGATTACATGTTGTTTGCCATATGGATGGCTTTTCTCTTTTGATGTCATTTGCTGCATCTGCATACGTATATTATTGAACCTCATTGACCATCCCTACTTTCCAATACAATGAAAGCTAGTTGCACTGTTAGGCACAACTTCTTCAACCCAGTTTCTCAGACTAGCATTACGGTATATTTACATTAATCAAAATACTTTCACCATATCCATTAACTATCATTTATTTTATGTGCTTTTGATATGCAAAGGAAGTTTCACAGCACTGAAGATTACAGAGTTGCCCCAGTTTCCAGCTTGACAAACAGAAGGCTCTTAATATGTACCTGCTTATAGCTGAAAGAGAACCTGTAAAAAAACATGCTGTAGTTGCGTGCATTCAATTATTTTGTGAGTTGCTCATAAATGACACAGGTCATAATCTGATGTGTATTTCTTACATACAAGCTACAACACTCACCACAGTTCATAAGAGACAAAATGTTGAGTGGGTCTCATTAAAGGACAACTGAAGTGAGAAGAATATGGAGGTTTCCATATTTTTTTCCTGTTAAACAATACTAGTTGCCTGGCAGCCTTGCTGGTCTATTTGGCTGCAGTAGTGTTTGAATCACAGCGGAAACAAGCTTGCAGCTAATCTTGTCAGATCTGACAATAATGTCAGAATCACCTGATCTGTTGCATGCTTGTTCAGGGTCTATAGCTAAAAGTATAAGAGGTAGTGGCTCGGCAGGATAGCCAGGCAACTGGTATAGCTTATAAGGAAATAAATATGGCAGCCTCCATATACCTTTCACTTCAGGTGCCCTTTAATTTCTTCATTGCCATTCACTGGCTGAATAATGTAATGGTTAAGGATTCTGCCTTTGACACAGAAAATCTGGGTTCAAATCTTGGCTCTTCCTTTTTAGTAAGTCACCACCTATTCTGCAAAGAATCCTTGGGCAAGACTCCCTAACACTGCCACGCCCAAGTGGCTGCAGCTCAAGCACTTTGAGTTTGCCAGATGAAAAGTGCAATATAAATGTTATTTGTCTTGTCAATGGTACCAGAAGAGCACCAGAAAAGTGCATTCCTAATTAGGGATGGCACTGTCTAGGAGAACTCATGGAAAAGCATGTGATCAGTTTGGTCAGCTAATAGATTTGTAAGGTTCTGATTTGCTGTGATGACTTCCTGGTGTAGCACATAAGCATGACCAACAAATCAGAGCCTTAAAAATCTATCAGCTGATCAAACTGATCACATGCTTCTCCATGGGGTTGATTCACTAACCGGCGCCGGAGTGAAAAGCCACATAGTGTGCCTTATCAAAGTTAAGGGGCCTTATCAGAATTAAGGGGCCTTATCAGAATTAGGCCTCTTGCACATTGCAAGCGATTCAGATTCAGATTCCGCTTTTTAATCAGTTTTTACATCCGATTCAAATTCCGATTTGCAGTGTGCAGGGAGCAAACTGCAAATCTGAATCTGAATCGGATGTAAAAACCGATTAAAAAGCGGAATCTGAATTAGAATCGCTTGCAGTGTGCAAGAGGCCTTAAGGGGCCTTATCGAAGTAGCATAGCGAGCGCTACGAACATATGCCTGCTAATTGGCAATGACGAGAGCTCCACTCATCCTACCCTCCCCATTGTGTGTATATCTGTCTGTATGGAGCTTAGACTTACAATGTTAGTAGTGATTGGTGTACTTAGTGCTGGCGCAGCGCATCTAATGCCAAATACTTAAGGCTGCTTTGATAAGGCCCTTTAACTCTGATAAGGCCCCTTAACTCTCATAAGGCCCCTCATCACTGATAAGGCACGTTATTAGTGAATCAAGGCCTTATGCTGGGGATACACGGTACGTTTCTGCACCGTGTATCGACCAGCTGATAATATTCAGCTGGCCCGATCATGCCGCTCGACCAGTGGGCGCTCGATTCCCGCCGCGGACAATGGCAGGGAATCGAGCGGCTGATAGGGACCGCCGGCAGGGACGAGCGGCAATCGATCCGCACGCACGCGCAGACGAGCGGGAACGCGGCTGGGGTCGATCCGGCGGCTAATCGAGCCGCCGGTCGACCCGTCTATGCCCACCTTTAGTGCCCTGGTTTGCGCCCACAAACTGTTAAGGCTCACTAACTGGCTTAGCGCCGGTTAGTGAATTAAGCCCCATGAGTTCTCCTAGACAGGGCTGTTCCTAATACCATTGATTTTCCTCATGAAAGATCAGGCTACAGACACGTGTGCTGGTCTTGGCTGAGCATGTTCTTTCCTATGAAGAGCAGCAGGAGGCCTCTTGTGACACATTATTGCAGGGAATATAAAAGCATTTAGCTGGGAGAAAATAATTTTTATGAGAATTATCTGCCAAAGAAGTGTCAAAGATGGGAGGACAGGAAAAGATGCCTGCAGGCATGTAACTATCTCTCAACATGACCATAAATGGATGAGTCGCATGACAGCCATTGAATTTCTCTATGTAGCTCACAGTAAACTTGTTCTCGGTAAGATGAAACAAATCCTCTGCCAGGGAAATTCTCTAAAATTATTCTGTACTTAATAACGTTTCCTGAAGTTGGTGAATTTGGACACATATTAACAATAACATACTAGTGCCCAAAGCTATCATTGTGCAGTGCATGATTCAGGTCCTGCGGTATCTACTATTTGTTACCCTCATGGGCCTAGGAACAGAAACAGAACAATGGTTGATCATGGTTAGGCATAGTTAGGAAGAGGTAGAATTAGAAGATAGGGTATGGAGGGTTTTGCTTTGATTCTCATGGTTAAATGGTTAAAATGCAGGAAGGGGGTAAGGTTTAAAGGGAACCTAAACTGAGAAGGATATGGATTTTTCCTTTTAAAATAATACCGGTTGCCTGACTCTCCTGCTGATCCTGTGTCTCCAATACTTTAGCCACAGCCCCTGAACAGGCATGCAGATCAGGTGCTCTAACTGAAGTCAGACTGGATTAGCTGCATGCTTGTTTTAGGTGTGTGATTCGGCCACAACTGCAATCAAAGAGATCATCAGGAAAGTCAGGCAACTGGTATTGTTTAAAAGGAAACATCCATATACCTCTCAGTTTAGGTTCCCTTTAAAGTGAACCTTAAGCCAGAAAAAAAAATGAGTTTTACTCACCTGGGGCTTCTACCAGCCCCCTGCAGCAGTCCTGTGCCCTCGTAGTCACTCACTAATTCTCTGGTCCTCTGCTGCCAGCCAGTTTCGTTTTTGCCGACAGGCCCGTCAGGACTGGCCATGCGTAGCTTTTTCCGCATTCCCGACTAATTAGCGCTATTGCGGGCCGCAACGCGTACAAAAATACGCGTTGTCGCATATTATCTGACAGGTGCTGTGCAGTGTAATATGCATTGCAGGCTCCACTGCTGCATGTGTGCAGATGTGCCGCATCCATGAAATGAATGGCAACGCATTTGCTTTCCAAAAAAAACGGTGCAGGGTTGTATTGTACTGCAGTGCACTAAAATGCATCTGACGTGGGTTAATTTCCAGGTGGGAGCATGAATCCCCTTCACCTATCTGTCCGGTGGCCACAGCACTACAATGCAATGCAGAGGGGGCTGCGTCATCCACGGAGCAGTGCTTTTCAGCGCAGGTAGATTTGGGCGCAGCCGGCGCCTCCATAGACTACAATAGGAATCATTCCTATTGCAGCGCTCAGGGAGTAACGTCGGCTCCGCCAGAAAAAGGAGTCGAGGTTGCTTAAAAAACACAATAATTCGGCCTCCAGCAATTGCTGGAAGCCGAATTATATCATTATCCCACTATCCATGGCGGCCTGGAGGGGGAATAGTAATTAAAACGCCCCCGAACTTGTGCAAAAGCAGGATCAGCTATATACCGCTGTATCCTGCGCCCAAGTCTATCGGCGCCGATTTCAAATGTACTCCGTCATCCAGGCCTAAATGTTGCAACAAGCGGATGTATGATAAACATTCTCCAGTGTACAATTCATGTCCAACAAGATCCCCAAAAAAGCACTATGTTTAGCTCAAGTTATTCTCTTCTGAACTAAGAATAAAATGCTCAGAGTTTTAGCAGCTCAGCCAAATGGTATTCTGGTAATTGGGATTTGTTTATTATTTCTCTCCATATATGGTCACAGTTACATGATTTTTTCAGATCCTGTAACACAGCGACTTTGTACACAAGTATCTTTACTGTAAAATTAATGGAAAACAATGTAATACTTTGTTAACTATGACCACCTATTTACTAGCAAAGAACTACCAAAGCAACAAAAAACAACATTCTATTGTACCTCAGGGTAGGAACACACTAGGCAATGCGGGAAAGGTAGCGTTTTGCTACATATGCGCTTGCGCGTTTTCTCTGCGTTTGCGTTTTGCATTTTTTGTTCCGCACATGCATTTTTCTAGCATTTTCTGTGCGTTTTAAAGCATTTGCGATTCGCATATATAAATCATATATGTGTTTTGTATGCTTTTTTTTTTTTTAAATGCATAAAAAACGCACTAAAACGCAATACCTCTGCGTCATCATTGACTTTCATTATGTGCGTTTTAGATGTATTTTGGAAAAATATGCAGCAAGACCAGAGTTTTTAAAACGCACATTGCAGAACGCAAACATATGCGGTTTTCATGTTGCCCATTGACTTGCATTATGTGTGTTTTTGCTGCGTTTTATGCATGTTTACTTAGATCTGCTCCAATGAATAAAACATTTTTTTTCCTTGAACTTGTTCAATGTAAAATGTTTTCTTTCCTCTTTCTTTGGGCTGGTGCACACCGGAGCGGTTCTGGATCGTTTTTTAAAACACTTGCAGGGGGAAAACCGCTTGGCTAATGAAAGTGAATGGGATGGTGCTCAGCAGAGCGGTTCATTTTTTCCACAAACGCAAACTCGGGGGCTGCAGCATCTTTTAGATTTCTGAGGCGTTTCAGCCTCAATGTTAAAGTATAGGAAAGTGGAAAACCGCTCTGAAAAAAACGCTAGATCAGAGCGTTTTTTTCAGGTGTTTTTGTTACAGTAGCTGTTCAGTAACAGCTCTACTGTAACAATATTTGTAATCTGCTACACAAAAACCTCCAAAAAACGCTAGGCATGTTTAGAAAACCAGGCCTCTTGCACACTGCAAGCAATTCCTATTCAGATTCCGCTTTTTAATCAGTTTTTACCTCCGATTCAGATTCAGATTTGCAGTGTGCAAGGAGCAAACTGCAAATCTGAATCTGAATCGGAAGTAAAAACAGATTAAAAAGCGGAATCTGAATCTGAATTGCTTGCAGTGTGCAAGAGGCCTAAACATGTCTAGAATCACACTGAAATCTGCTTAAAAAACCTCTAGCGTTTTGGAGATCTGCTAGAGGTTTTTGGTGTGCACTGGGCCTTTCTCCATCACATGATGAGATTGAGGCCTGGAACCCACTACAAATCACAAATCGCTAGTGCAATCGTTACCATTTTTAAGTAGCATTTTGTAAGCAATTTCATGAGCGTTTTCTGGCGATTTTGGGAGCAATTTTAAAAAGTGTAAGCTTTTTGGCAGCGATTGTGATAGCGATTTGCTATTAGCGAATTTAATTCTGAATGGTCCTTTTAAATTATTTTAAGTTTTCTTACAGTTTGCAGTAATTTAACCACCTTAGCGGTATGGACGAGCTCAGCTCGTCCATTACCGCCAGAGGGTGCCGCTCAGGCCCTGCTGGGCCGATTTACATGAAATAAAGAGCAGCACACGCAGCCGGCACTTTGCCAGCCGCGTGTGCTGCCCGATCGCCGCCGCTCTGCGGCGATCCGCCGCGAGCAGCGGCGAAAGAGGGTCCCCCCAGCCGCCTGAGCCCTGCGCAGCCGGAACAAATAGTTCCGGCCAGCGCTAAGGGCTGGATCGGAGGCGGCAGACGTCAGGACGTCGGCTGACGTCCATGACGTCACTCCGCTCGTCGCTATGGCGACGATCTAAGCAAAACAAGGAAGGCCGCTCATTGCGGCCTTCCTTGTTTATTCTGGGCGCCGGAGGCGATCAGAAGAACGCCTCCGGAGCGCCATCTAGTGGGCTTTCATGCAGCCAACTTTCAGTTGGCTGCATGAAATATTTTTTTTTTTATTTAAAAAAAACCCTCATGCAGCTGCCCTGGCGATCTTAATAGAACGTCAGGGTGGTTAAAATATGTATGTGTAGCGATTCATGAGCGATTTGCCAGCGCTTTAATACTTTACATTGAAGTGCAAACACTCCCAAAATGCTGCATGTCCTGCAATTGTGATTTTGCTAAGCGCAATTGCCACTGTGGAATTTGTTACATTTATTTACATTGGCAGAGCGCTTAGGGAAAATGCTAGTGATTTAAAGCGCTCCCTAAACGCTCAAAAAAGCGCTCTAGTGGGTTCCAGGCCTGAAATCAGCTTTGTAACGCAAGGTTCACATTTATCAATGTGGAAAATTGAACGTTAGCTTTAAAATTTGCATTGGTATGCAAAGTTTTGCATTTGTTTTTTTCAGAATGGCTAATGAAAGTCAATGGGAATTCACATGTGATGTGCAAATTTATGCTGCAAGAAGTAAGTTTTTATCATGTATGCGAAAACACGAAGCTTAAATAAGTGTGATTCTACTTTGATTTCCATTGGATGTGCAGCGAACGCGTTGCCCATATTTCCCTAGTGATCAGTTCACATCTACGCTTTTAAACTGTAAGCTTTTTCCCAATGAACTGCTGCAGGACAACTGATCAGTTAAAACGTATCAGTTTTTCAGCGTTCAGTGAAACCCAGCCCTTAGACATGCGTAGTGTGCTTGCTTTTTTCATCTCATGCCATAATCCTCAGATACAGGTACTTGAAGATAGGTATGTCCCCTATTGTACAAACCAGTTTTCTTTTAAAGCAGCAGGGACAGCCATACTATCCCAGGAAAAAAAACACATATATAAATAGATAAATACTTGTTCTACTTAAATAACATCTGTATTGTACTGTCCACATTTTATTTCAGTGAATTTTATATAGTAAATAAAGAGAAAACTCTTCCAGGCATTTTCCATCTTTACTGCCTCTGACTGAAGCCAATCCTGATGTAATTTCCTCCCTTACTCTGTATTTCTCCTGCCTTAAACGGTGTCTAAATTGCCAAACGGAACTGTCATATCTAGCTAGCTTTTATAAACACATGTGAGCACTGCACAGATGGTAATTCAGTAGCTTCTGCAGGGGGGGGGGGGTGAGGTGCATTTCCCTTCTCAGCCTCCTGTCACACTGAACTGCCTTCAGCTAGTCAGTGAGGAGCAGGAATGTGGGAGGGGAGATAACAAGCTTCGCCCTCCCCAGCAATGTACCAGAATAGAACCAGGCTGACTGAGATAAGATTCATTACAGCAGACACATGTATGAGTATTTTGGAATGCAATGCAGACTGCATGTAGACTATATAATAAACACAGAGCAGTGGGTAAATGAAATAGATTTCAAAATCTTTTAATTAGTCGGTGCTTTATAATATCAATTCACTCAGGTCAAATCAAAACTTTTAAAGACAAATGTGGACAAAGACTCTTTCCGTCTATTTCCCATCAGAATGTGGCCATATCTCAAGAATGAGCCATTGCTTCAGGATCAGGACTGCAGCCACACTAAAATGTCAAATCACAGTTCTATACAATAGGTGTGACAGTTCCTCTAAATATGCTGGGAATACACGCATAAGTTTCCCATGTAATGATTGTTAGTTAAGGTCAACATGTGACATTTGCATTTCGGAAAACTCATGCAAAATTTTAAAACCTCGCGGAAACGGGGCCTAAGTGACCGTAACAAAATTACTCTTGCAATTTTGTAAAGGAACACATTATTTCCCTTAAAACACTGCAAACGTCAACTTTAAGACTATACACTGTAATTTATTGAGCAAAGGAAATATCAATTTTCCATGTGTTCTATGATAGTTCAATTAGAATATGCCTGTGTTTATCATTACAAAGCCAAAATACGTTTCCATTTGTTTTAAAGCATTACTCTACAACAGTGGCGTACCTAGGGAATTTGGCACCTGGTGCTGATTATTTACAGACACCCCCCCCCCCCCCCCCCCAAAAAAAAAAAAATGATGGGAGGGTTGACAGGTTGGGGCACCGAACATGTCTCTGCAAATTTGGGGGGATTTGGGGGGAAAAGGAGTCGTCAGGATGTGGACGGAGCTAACTGTTATGAAACTCTGTACAGTGATGCAGAAGATGTCAGTGCTATATACAGTAAATACACAATAATAATACGGTAGGACATTAGACTATGACTTTGGTATGATTAGATTGTGAACTACTCTAAATAATCAATAGTCCAGGGCACACTGGTATTACAGCAGCCAGTGCACATGGCTACTAATGATAGGCAACTTTTGAAGCACTAAACACATCCTGCCACTTCCTCCTGCTAATGTCCCAGGTGCAGCACAACAATCATTCTCTCTACTCTCCCTGCTGCTCTGCCCATTCACTCACTGCAGGCTGTGTGTAGAGAGTGAGGAGACACAGGACAGGAAGGGGAACTACATCTAGTGCTGGAAGCAGTACAGTCCCCTGCACTGCCTGCTGCTATTTTCCTGAATGTTGCCCAAACTATGAGAAAAGGTCCAAGGTGGACGAACACAGTGGCTGATTACCACAGCGGCACCCCTAGCCATGGCTACACCCAGTGCTGTGAGCACCTGCAGCCCTATGGTAGGTATGCCACTGCTGTGCAATCTGAATACATACTGTATTTACATTAGGCTCCACCGATGAACATTACACATTATTAGTTAATTAGCGTAGAGAATATTTTTGAATATCTCCTTTGTAGATCACGTGACATGCAATACAAAACTGCACATACTGTAGATCAGATCTGCTTGGGATCCCAATTTGGGTGAGCCTGGATTCACTGAATGATCTTTGTCATTAGCTTTCAGATCATACCTCATGCTGCAGGTGTGGACAACTGGGCTACTTTCTCCAGGAAGTGGCCAATACCTCTGGCTTGTGATTGCAAAGCTGAAAGACTTCACTGCTACACTCCTACCCAGTAAGGATATGTCACCTTAGGGCCACTGTGGTCAGATCATTTTCTAAAACCAAAGTTTAGTTCAAACTGAAGAAAAGGGTCTTCAAACCGCACTTGACTTGCAGTCAATCTCCTGTGAAACAAATGTTAAAAAGACAACTGATCTGAAGTGAAAGGTCTGTGTACACGAACCCTTGCTGGCCTGGAGACCTGTAGAAAGAGTGGCTTTTTTTCCTTTTTGACAGCAAGAGCTGACTTTAGACAGAACTGGTCCTAAGAAGACTTTGACACTGACATCACAGTTATATGCCTGGGTTGTTTTGAAGGCATAAGATTATGACTGCACTGTAAGCCCAGGCCTGCGGAGTGACAAAATCCCTAAACAGAAGTACATGAATAAGGAAGGCTCTTCAAAGCAGTTGATCTATACATTTGCCATTCTGAAGGGTCCCAATAATTATACAATCTTGATTTTACAATCGTACCACTTCTATGTAATACAGGGGACCACTTAAGTATCTTTTTAAAGTGGAACCAAATTAAAAATACAAGATTTCAGAAATAATCTATTTTCTAAATTATAATAATACATCGCAGCCTTTTTTCAGCTGCATGATGACAAATATAAACAATTTTACATTTATTGTAGGAACCCCTCCCTTCCTTCCATATTGCCGGGACAGAATCCGGCAAACTGCTGGAGTAGGTGGTGTCCAGCAAAGGAGGAATTGCTAATGGCTGCCATCTGTATAACCCTAGTTATGAAAAGAGAAAGGTGAAAAGCATGCACTGAAATGCTCATAGGCTTGAAGGAGTGTTTATTTATCTTTGTATGTGTCAGAGTGGTGCAACCAAATATTTTGAATTAAAAAGTTGTTTTTGGTTTGGGTCCGCTTGAAAGCAGAACTTCCTCTCTGCTCTAAAAGATACACAACAGCATAATAACCTTTTACGAAAAACATTTCTTTGTTACCACCGATACAAATCCTGAAATACACCTGCACTGTTTCTACTTCCTGCTTCCATGGAAGCAGCCATATTGTTAACATCCTGTGCTTTCAAATGAGCTTATCTTTAGTGGCAGTCAGGTGACACAGATCAAATTACAACTTGTGATTAGACACAAATGAGGGGGAATTAGGCTAAACTGCCTAAATACATACAGGGTGCATTTTTCTATGTTTTCCTTCTGTCCTGTGCATGAGTTCAGGTCCACTTTAAAGTATATATATTTATTTTACCCTTTTACTATATAGACGTAGCAGAGGAGAAGTTGCACACCATTCCTGAGGTGCTGGACCAATATATATATCATAGAACAATCCAGAGTGTCCACACATTCCAGTATAGAACAAATCCTTGTTTATTCAATAATCGTGACACAAATCCATTCGTATAACCAACAAACGTTTTAGGACCATAAGTGATCCCTTTTGTTACGGGTAACAACACAGAATAGTAACAGAGAGCACAAGTATATGACCGATATATAAACCAAACTGTTTGTGCGGACCCTCTGGATTGTTCTTCTACTGTAAAGATTTGGTAAGATAGTAGAATCCAGATTGAATCATTGATGGGCACTTTATCAGAGCAGTCATTAAATACACTTGTGACATACAGTAAGTTTCTCCATCTGGCAAGCACTGGGATAATACAGGGACTACACAGGAGCTCAGGTACTATTTTACAATGCGTACATAAACCTCCTCCATTCTTTTACTATGCCTGTTACTTTTTACTATGCCTGCTGCTTATATTCACTGTAGTATGCTTGGTGCTCCATAACTTTTCCCTGTAAAGGGTGCCCATGGGTGCCACGAGTTCTTACATCCAGCAATATTGCAAACAGTACAAAAATGTAAATCGCCTGGTTTATTCTTTTCCACAAAAAAACAAGCAACAGAAATGAGATTTAAAGGGAACCTAAACTGAGAGGGATATGGATGTTTCCTTTTAAACCATACCAGTTGCCTGGCAGTCCTGCTGGTCTCTTTCACTGCAGTAGTGGTTGAATCACAGACCCAAAACAAGCATGCAGCTAATCCAGTTTGACCTCAGTCAGAGCTCCTGATCTGCATGCTTGTTCAGGGGCTGTGGCTAAAAGTATTAGAGACACAGGATCAGCAGGAGAGTCAGGCAACTGGTATTATTTTAAAAGGAAAAATCCATATCCTTCTTAGTTTAGGTTCCCTTTAAAGGAAGCTTGATTGCAACTGTTTCACATTAAAGCCCTAGTTCATCCCAGTGTCGTTTAATCTTCATGATTTCATGTGGAGGGGGTTTCTTGGCATGTCCTTATTAAGGAATTTCATTTAAAGCAAACCTGAATTGAAAATAAACTAATTAGACCAGTAATTGTATGTGTAGTACTAATGGTAAATAAACTGAAACTAAAAACATGAGACTCCAGGAAATTTTAAAGAGTAACTGTCAGGCTGCAAAAGCTAAGTTAAAGCTCTATTCTCCTGTGTTAAACAGTTTAGAAGGAAGCCAAAAAGGCTATACTGAAGTTAACAATCTCTCTTACTTTGATTTTTGCTGAATAGCAAGCCTCTTTGTTCCCAAACTCCTAAGGAGGCCGGCAGGCCGCATAACAGATACTGCAAAGCATGCTGGGGCTGCTTCTTCTCCCTACTGCACTCCCTTGGTCCTCCCCTTCATTTCCCTATCCCGCCCTAAGGCTGCTTTCACAGTGAGAAGTTACAGGCTCATGTTACAGCAGCTTGTATCTTGCAGCCCAGCTCACAGCACTGAAAAATCAATGTGCTGTTCACAGGGCACATGTTCCATTAGAGTATACTGCACGAGTCGGGTATTGTTCCTAGCCACATGGCTAATTAATATTCACTGCACAGTAGTGTTGTCCGGATCATGAATGATTCGGATCTTTGATCCGGATCTTTTTTGTGAGTCGAATCATCAGGAAGCAGGGTAAGGGAGGATATTACATAACAGTTGGCCTTATACAAGACAGACAAACATGGAACCTGCCATGAGCTGTCAGGAGCATCATTCTCTGCAAATACTATATAAAAATTCTGTGAAATCCAAACATGGACAGTGAAATGCATATGTAATGTAAGTACAGCCAATTTATAGCTACTGATATATGTGTTTTTTTCTCTGCGACCCTATACCTAACAGCTCCTCTTTAAGGGCTGAATTTCTAAGATTTAATTCTAAACAGCAGTCATGACATTGTGATGTTAAATCTGTTTCATGCAGCAGCACACATAATATACTGTACTTTGAACTTTCTTGTTATCAGCAGTGTTTGTCCCTTCAAATAGAAGTGTTTTGGCTTCTGCTAACTTTTTCAGAGTTTTTACTGTAAATAGACTTCTGTTCTACTACCTCACTTGACAAATAAGAGTACTGTTTTTTTAACGCTTAAGGTGGCCACATACCATACAATTTTTTAAATATCTGTTCAATTCAAGAATAGCAATCAATTTTTCTGACTGATTGTAACAATTCAAAAACCTGATCAATGTACCACACACCTATGTTCAATTTTTCCCCAAACATGAATAAAATAATTGAAAGCTCAGAAAATATTGATTGGAACTGTACACGTCAAGTAATTGACAATTCTTCACACTCCATACAATTCTTGATAAAGTTAGTTTGAAATTTCTGAAATGTCCAATCTCCCCCAAAAAATAAAAAATGGGAAATTTGATCGGCTTTATCAATCAAAAACAAAGAAAAGCATTTTCCAGGACAAACGATCGAAATTATCGAATTGGTGAAAAACTAGATCTTTTAATTGTATGGTGTGTGGCCACCTTAAGTCCTCTGCGACCACCTAACGCCATTTGGTGGCCGCAGAGTGGCTCCCCCGGGACCGCCTAGCGCCAATCGGCGTCAAGTCCTGGGGGCGGAGATTAGCAGGGAACACGCGCGTGCATGCGCGATCATTCCCTGCCGGGACATGGAGCGGAGCTGACAGGCTGTTAAAAGAAAACAACTGCTTTTTTTTTTGGGGTACAGCGCTGCGATCTGGGGACAGCTTTGTCACTTAGCTGTCCCCTTGAGTGGAAGGGAAACCAATCCCTCTCATAGGCTGATGCCTATTAGAGGTGATCTCAGTGATTGGGTCTCGGGGGGAGGGAGGGTAGCGGGGAGGGTGAAATATAAATAAAAAAGGCATTTTTTATTAAAAATGTAATAATAATAATAAAATTAATTAAAAAAATAAACAAACATGGCAGCAGCAATCAGATGCCACCAACAGAAATCTCTGCTGGTGGCAAGAAAAGGAGGCAAGATTCATTTGCTAAGTTGTATAGCCCTGCAATAAACTGTTAAAGCTGCAGAGTGCTGAATTGTAAAAAATGGCCTGGTCACTAAGAGGGTGTAAGCCTGTAGTCCTCAAGAGGTTAACTGTTTTTTTTACACTATATGAGTTGCTGTCAGTTGTAACTGAAAGGACAACTGATGTGCAGTCCAGTATCCATGTTTCCCTATGGCCTCTTTCACACTATATGCTAAAATACTGAAGTTATTCCACAATGCACTGTCTGCTGTGGAGGAAAAAAACCCCTATTAAAACGCAACACATAGCAATGCATTACGTGTAAAAAGGCCCTTGCAGTGTAAAAAATAATAAGGCTCCTCAGACAAGTAGGACTTAGTATTATATGTATCATCATGGGGCATATTCAGCAAACTGTTGCCAAGCACAGGCAGCAAATGGTAATTTTACCAGTACTTACCCCAGTGACATAGCACATATTGAGCAAATAGTGTAGCTCACATTACCTAGGGCGTAACATGTGGTATACCAGTAGTTTAGGTGCACTTTGTAATTTTGTGGGTTTTTGTCTCATTGGAGGTATGGTTTTGGATACTGAATTGATATAATAAAGGTAGCTTCATATTTTTACCTTGCAACTGTTGAAGAACTTTCTATTTTTCGACTTCCTGTTGTTAACACCCAGGTCACTGCTTCTTTCCTGTCTTCTCCAGTCAGTCAGTCCCCACCTCCTTTAGTTATGTTGCTACCAAAGAAATACAGTCCAAGCAGCAGAAGAGCTTCTGAAACTGACAACCAACCATCGACTACTGTACAGGCTGTAAGTCTGTAAGGAGTCTTTGAGGAGCAGGGTGTAGATACTTGGGCAGGGTGGTTACACCCTGCCCTGAATAAGGGAAAAGCATCACTGGACCAGACTGAATGGGGAAAGGATCAGTGGCCCGGATGACAGAGGTAAGAATATCAGTGAACCTCTCCACTTCCTGGCTTTTTTACCCCAAAAATAAAACTTCAGGCAGGGAACACACTTGTCTGTTTTCGTGCGCGTTTTCTGCACAGAAAAACTGAGAACGCATGTTAATCAATGGGCTAGTACACACTTATTATGTTGTTCGCACGCAGAAAAAAAACTGACATTCTGCATCCTGATTCTGCACATTTTGTCAGTTTTCTCTATCAACGACATCAGCTGCTGTGAAAAAACGCGTGCGTTTTCCTGCATAGAAACACACTTGGTGTGCAGAAAAAGTATGCAGGAAAACGCACGCAGAACACTGAAAGACAAGTGTGTTCCCTGCCTCAAAATAAAGTGAATTTACAAAAAATATAACACAGCATGCTCATAAATCAGTAAAGCACACCTGAACTGAGGTTTTAAAGGGATCATTACTGTTGTAGTGCTTGTTGCAACAGTAACAATTAGAGGTGTTCGTTGACATAATAATTATGGCTTGTACACAAATTTCATGCAGCCTGGAACTTAGCCAATATACAAATATTGATGATTTCGACTGGTCTGTATCTAAAGGTGGTCACTAACGATACAATTTGCCGAACGACCATTTACAAAGGATTTTTCATATGAACGATTGTAAATGATGACAAAAATCTTCTAACCAATAATGAAATTGACCTGAAAATTGTATCAATTTTATTAATCTGATCGGATTGGTTAGGAGATTTTTGTCCATTAGTGGCCCTAAACGAAAAATTGGCCGTAAACGATTGTTCGGCAAATTGAATCTTTAGTGGCCACCTTTAGCTGCACGCAATTAGCATGCTAGTCACATTGTCAGCATCTCAATTATCATCTCTGCTAGTGATGGCGCACTTTCCTCACTAGATGGTGCCCAGAGGAATGGCCTTGTCACTGGATACACCGCACCAATGTTACGGTACCAGTGATGGAGCTAGCATCGCAGTGAACTCACACAATGACGGCTTACTTGTTATTATGAGAAATACTGTCTGTGCACAGGACCAGCATCTATCATTCAGGATGCCTCCTTTTTTGATTTATGAGTTATTTTTTTAAGGTGCGGCTGAACAGGAAATAATGTCTTCCAGGTAGCCATTAGTAGTTGCCAGAAAAGGCATTTAGAAGAGAACAACACATTAGAGGAGTCAGTGCAAGAGATACGTCCTGCGATGAGGGCATGATGAGATGCCAGCAACCTTATTATTCAGCCTGTGAATCCTACCGCTTGCATGGCAATGCATTTCCACTAATGGCGTTTTTCCACTTTAGTAGTCACGGTTGGTTTAAGGCATGTCATCCGGAAATGAGGCCAACTGAGATACTTTTCTGTATTAAAAAAAAAAAAAGTAGTATCTTCTTACTGAATTGCCACACATACACACTCTGGTGTCAGCAAAACCTCTAAAGTCATTTGACATCTGTGCAAAAAGGGCTTAAAAGGCCTCAGTTTCTCAGAGAGCGGCAACTGGCGATGAACATGTTGAAATAAGATTAAAAAAAACAACTCAGAGGTGGTTCAGAGGAATAAAAAATTCTACTTCAACACTGCATTAGAGAGCAAGAGCAGCATGCTTATCAGTTCCAGCAAGATTGTACAAAATACATACAGTATATCAAACATTCTATACGTATTCTCATAGTGGCAAAAAACAGTCAAACATTGACATGAGTCAATGAGGAAACCACTGGTTAAGCCGTGAATACCCAGGAGTTTAACCATTTAATTCTTATTAAAGCAGTTATCATGTGTTGGTGAAGAACAGTTTGGTCAGGTGATACATATGGAAGTCTCTGGACAGGAAGGCCTAAGTAGTGATGGTTAATATCTAGGAGAACTCAAGAAGTGGCTGGATGGTGTACTGGTTAAGGGCTCTGCCTCTGACACAGGAGACGAGGGTTTGAAACTCTGCTCTTCCTGTTCAGTAAGCCAGCACCTAGTTCAGTGAGGAGACCTTGGGCAAGACTCACTAGGCTACTGCCTACTGAGCGTGCCTTAGTCACTAAGGCTTAGTGGTTGCAGACTTTGAGTCTGCCAGGAGTGAAGCGCAATAAATGTTCTGTGTCTTGTGAGAAGCATCTGATCTGCTGTGATCACATCCTGCTTTAGCACATGATCATGACTAGCAAATCAGAGACTTACATATCCACCACCTGACCAAACTGATCACATGCTTCTACGATTTCTCCTAGACATGACCATCACTAGGCCTGAGAGCAAAGCAGGTGGTCATGCTCTGCAACCTGCAGTGCTCTTCGCCATCACACTGGCCCCATTCATTACACTGAATGTAGCAACACACAGGAATGCCAGCAGTAGAGTGTTCTCAGAAATCACTGCCCAGCGATGTGATACTCTGTATTGCATTGTACTAATCACAGTGTTCAGGAGTCCTAACTCTGCCATAGTGCACTCACCTGCATTGTGTAGGGCAAACACATGCACATACTGCTTTGCACCAGTATACTATAGGCTGGCACAACAGGAAGTTCTGTCTGCTGCATTTCATCTCTCAAACTTTCCCTAATGTTTTATCAGCACACAAGAGAAACAAGAGAGTGATACAATGGCCTCAATTCTCTAAGCTTTAGCAAACATTTTATCAAACGTTTGACTATTTACCTCATGGGTAAAATCTAATTTTGAATTAACGAGGGTTTTATGGATTTGTTGAACGTTTTAACGATAAAACATTTGATAAATATATAACATCTTCGTAAATTCAAAATTAGATTTTACCCATGAGGTAAATTACCAAACTTTCGATAAAGTGTTTGATAAAGCTCCGTGAATTGAGGCCAATGGCCCAAAGCAACCAATCAGGTTTCTGCTTGTAGAACTTATTTGACTGGTTGTTATAGGCAAATGCTCCTCGACTGCTCCATTTTTCTTTGCATTGACGCTGATATATTAGCTTTTCCTTCTATTTGAGGTCTAGAGGTGCACCATATAGGAAGTGAATGTCATGTAGTGTAGTGTATTGCAATGAATGAATGGTTTGCATGATGGGAATGGATCCATCAAGTGACCCTCTAGTATTGGATCTTTGCATATAATTCCATGGCGATATCCTGAAACAGATGTGTTAATTAAAGAACATATGCTGTTTCTTACCCTGATAAGATTTTCTTCCATTTTATGCAGCAATATCCTGCAGTTTAAAGTAGCTACTGAGTAGTCAAGTCACAGTCAAACTTGATGACTCTCAAATGATCACTCCTCACTCTCACCCCCCACCTTGTGATGACTTATGCTGTCTAAGTGGACAGAAAATAGCAAGTAGAGAGGGGATGAGGAGCGATAACATAAAACAAGGCTTGAGTAACCTTCAAGATTTTTTCATAAGACTGGATAACAGAATAAAAGGTATTCAAGTTAAGAAACAACATCTGTGCTTTTGTTAACTGCTTCTGTTTGGGGATATAACAGTGGGTTCATATTTGGGATCCAGCTGTACCCATAGCTAATACTAAAAAGCTGCATCCATTCTAGCACCTGTCCCATCACCATTACTGGCGTCTTTCTATTAAAGAAAAACTGTACTGGAAATAACACAATGAATAAAATTGCTCTTTTTTTACACTATTACCAGACTTCATAAATGATTTAGTCTGTGTTTGCCTATTGTAAAATCTTTCCTCACCCTTTCCTACATTCTGAAATGTATCACTGGTGGCAACACTGCAAAGGGTTTGCTTACTGTGTGTCCCTGTTCAGGAAATGCTGTTGAAAACAAAAGAAAACCCTGAGAATCCCCCATGAGAAGATGACTAGTCTAAAACCTGTCGGTTCTGTCAGATTTTAACTGCCTTCGCGATAGTGGTCCTTTTATGAAAATATATAGAAATCTGAGTTTGTGCAGGGCAGGGTGGTGGTTCTGCAGATGGGAGCAGTGTATGCTCGACACATCAAGCAGCACAAAGCTGGAGGCTGTGCAATCAATATTAGATCAGATTCCTGCTGGTAATTGAACACTGTGTGATCAAAGTTGGTAAGTGTAAGGCTTGGTGGTGTATTCTCCACAGTCAGCATGCAACGCATGAGCTGGCGTGGAGGAGGTACACACACTAGCACCAGGAAACAGGCTATCCCTAGTATAGTGGAGGGGAGGACTGACTCCAATAGGAGATTGTGGCGCACAGAGCCGGTGCAGATCTGACAGCCACAAACAATGCTTTCGTTATAACGTCTCAGCGCAAAGTAGCGCTGAGCGCACAAACCAGAACTGAGGAGATCAGGACAGGTAGACAGAATGAACGCTTGCTAGCTAGCGGCTACTTAGCGACAGCAAGCGTCCAAAACCAGACAGACTGGAATGAGGCAGCCAATGCGCTGCGGCGATGGCGTGCCTCACAAAGACAGGACAGGATAGTCAGAAAATAGCAGGATTAAGATAGATGAACGTAACACAGATAAATATACAATAAGTATGTTTTCCTAGCGTATTACAATTACAGCTATCAATGAAACTATTTGTAACGTCTGACTAACATATGTATATATCGGCAATGAACCGATATATGACATAAGCAGGAACGCTGACTAGGAATGGAGTAACACAGGGAACAGGACTCAGAAGGATTCGCTATCTCTTCGCAGAGATGAACGCAATCCACAAACGGTAACAGAACAGGATTCAGAAGGATTCGTTATCTCTTCGCAGAGA
Organism: Hyperolius riggenbachi; assembly: GCF_040937935.1. Classification (NCBI taxonomy): domain Eukaryota; kingdom Metazoa; phylum Chordata; class Amphibia; order Anura; family Hyperoliidae; genus Hyperolius; species Hyperolius riggenbachi. The sequence continues at coordinate 537,205,802 of NC_090646.1, read as the reverse complement.
TGAACGCAATCCACCAACAGAACCAGGAGCAGGGTAACTACCTCAGCACGGGTGGTCACGGTACGCGCAACCTACCAAAACGTGCTGGAAAGCTGACTAACTGCACACAGGATATAAACAGTTCGTGTACGTATACATCAGCGACACTGATGTATCAACGTAACACAAATACAAGGAAAATAATAAACGTGCTGGTATGCATATATATGGGCAATGAACCAATATATGATGCAAAACCAGCAAAGTATCTTTAGAACAAGAAACACGATCGGGGGCTGAAGCGACAGCAAGACAGGCTTAAGCTGAAGCTATGAAAACCCAAGGAAACCCTGCAGGAAGCAGATCTTTATACTGAGGTCATCCAATGGGAGCAGACATGCAGATTCCCACACAGGTGAATGATAATCAGTCACAAGCTGACAGCAGGGAAAGGCAGACAAAGCTATGCAGCTTGCATGGAAATAGATCAAAACTGCCTGAGCTGCAGCACTACTGCTTCCAGCAATACCTGCTGCAGCAGCGATCATTACAGTACCCCCGCCCTTAAAAGCGGATTCCAGACGCTTTTCAAAACTGAAATTCCCAACAAAACAGTCCGACTGATAATTCATGATGACCGGGACAGCCCGGCAAGACCGAATTCCAGAATCAGTCCCCACAAGACTGGACCCATCAGAACCAGAACCTACAGAACCATGCCCATCAGTACTACAAGCCCCAATGTGACACCCATCAGAACCATGATTTCCAGAAGAAAGCCCTCTGAAATTCCCTGAGCGATACCCACCGCCTTCCAGGAACCGTTCAGAAACGCCAAAGCCTTTGCAATGCCCACCGGTACTGTCTTTACCAACACAAAACCCACTGTTGAACCAGTCCAAGGCACCAGGACAAGTTTTCTCAGAGACCTCCCAGAACACCTTGAAGCTCCAAAGAGATCCCCATAGGTCAGAATGCCCCTTAGGCTCACATGGAGAACTATCAAGAACCCCTATGGAACCTAGGGCAATTCCCGAGTCAGGGCCACAAGGACAAACATCAATATCAGGGCTTTCAGGGACCAGAACCATCTCTGGGCATGCAGGCAGACTGGCAACATCAGAACGTGTTCCCACTAAGGAAGCATCAGAGCACGCTAACACCTTAGACACACTTGGGCATTCTGGCACACAAAGAACATCTGGGCACACCGGCACAAGAGAAACCTCTGGGCATGTCAAGGAACTGTGAGCCTCAGGGTCAGCCAAGACAGGACCAAAACCAGGACTGGCCAAAAAAAAATCATCATGACTAAACTTCGCAACTACTGGACTTTTACACGAGAATGCTGGATCAGACTTAGATGTCGCTGATTCCAGCAAAGTCAGTAACAAATCAGATTCAGGGGCACTAACAAGACAGGACAAATCTTTTGATGTGTGCACTGAACCAGATAGGGACTCCACAACTACCTCTGGACTGGACAGAGACTCATTTAATACACTGGATTGGAGCTCATGAGGCGCTGCAGAACAAGTCAGTATTGCAGCAGCCCCCACTGGACTAGGCAAAACTGAGGAATTCCCTGGACAGAAAGGGGACTCTGGAACCTCTGCCACAGCGGCCAGAGAACCAGAATCTTTCAGGATACAGGGCTGGGTTTCAGGAACACTCATCAGACCGGACTGAAATTCTGAGATTTCTATTATTTTGACCAGAGAATCAGAATTATCCATGTTACAGGGCAAGACTTCTGAAACATTCAGAGGACAGGGCTGGAGTTCCTCGGCTGTTACAACACTGGAGAGGGACTAAACAACATTGGTTAAATCAGACTGTGTACAGGGCAAGGTATCTAACACAATTGCTGACGAGGACAATATTTCAATGGCTTCTGCTTTGCTGGGCAGAAATTCACCAAGTTTTATTAGAGCAGACTGTAATTCCAAAACAGCTGCTAGACAAGTGAATATTACTGCAACACCAACTGAGGTAAGCAGTGCCTCAGACCCTTCTGCTAGAGGGTTTGAAATATCCAAAGTACTGGGTGAAGCATAAGACTCTGCGACCACAGCTTCACTGGACAGGATCACTGAACAGTCCATATTGCAGGGCAAAACCATGGAAGCACCTGCTGGACAGCATAATGATTCTGTGACCTGAGTTTCATTGGAGAGATCTACTGCACAATTCATGGTACAGGGCAAATTTATTGGAACATCCCCTGAACAAGGCAATAACTCTGCGACTTCAGGTTCACAGAGCAGATGCTCTGAGCTATTCACGAAACTAGAGCGAGGTGTAGAAACAGGAAAATCAAGACACAATGTTTGCGCATCTGAATCACCACTCAATTGCAAAATTGGAAAATTCAGATGCTGGGGTTCTGAGGTTTCTGGACAGGATTGCTGGGACTCGGAAACTGATGTAGTGCATCTATTGGCATCTGCTGAATCAGACAGGAGTTGAACTTTATTAACACAGGTAATTTCTGCAGAAGTGTTTGCAGAGACAGGCAAGATTTTTCTGGTGTCTGTTTCACTGAACAAAGAGTCATGAGTACTGGCTAGGCTGGACTCGGAAGTCAGCAGGACCTCTGGATTCTCTGCTGAGAAATTTGCGCAGGGCAAGGTTAAGAATGTATCAGTGGCTTCTGTTTTACTGGTAAGTAACACTGAGTTATCCATGGTACAGGGTGGAATTGCAGGAACTTCAATTTCACACAGAAAGAGCTCCGAATCACCTGCTGAATCAGCCAAAGGTGCTGAAGCAGGCGGGTCAGAACGCCAAATTTGCGAATTCGGAGTCACATAAAAATCATCCAAAATCAGTTCCCACACATCAATCAATGGAGCCACAAAGTCATACTCACACACACCAGTTTTTATTAGGTTATAGGCAGACTTAATGCATGCATTCAATACTAATTCACTTTTTGCACTGTAAAATTGACAAAATGAACTTGAATCATTCTTCCATTCATTGACCAGAGCTTCCATCTCTCCTTTCTCAAATGGAGGATCCCATGCATACTTAACAGCGAAACATTTAGGCTGATCACAGTCTGCAGATATGATTGTGGCAGGCACATGTATAGGGTTAATTAGCAGGTGATTGGCAGATTCCTTATTCTTAAGAATCTCCAATACCTATAGCAAGTGTTGAACTGTAGTGTATGCAAACTTCCCTTGGTTCACAAATAAGTTGATTTGTTCAATACTTTGTAATATCTCCTCATAATCATACTCAGATAATTCTTTTAAACAAAAATCTTTATTTTCCCTAGCCAGGGAGGAAAGTTCATTAGTAGTTTCATAAGTCCATTTAACTCCCCTGAAAGACAATTGCATTTCATTAACTGTTAATGGCAGAATCTCATTATAGGTCTCAGTCGCTAAGGATAACGACTCTGCAGATCGGACACGTTTCTTAGAACGTTTGCGTTTGGCCTTAGACCCTGCTGTTTTTGGTGATTTATTCAAGGCTGCAGGAAAATTATCAGTAACACTTTCTGCTTGCTGAACATTTTTGCAAGCAATTGGAGTAGCTGATTGGCCTGCTGCCAGGAGTTCATTAAGAGGAAAAGGCAATGGATCTATGCGCAACCAGTTATGGATCACAAACCCTAGAAATTCCAGCGGTCTCTCTTTCAAATCGGAATGATTGAGAACATCAAATGCCCACTGGAATAATTCCCCATTAAACAAAATATAACTTAGTTGGAGTGCCCAGGTTGAAACAGGAGTCGCTTGGAGATCAGGATTGGTCAGGAACCTGGCACATTCAGAGAAAAACTCATTTTCTGTTTCAGAGCTAAGTTCTTCAAATTTCTTAAAGGAACAGGAACCATAATTAACAGTGTCATACTTTCTGGGAATCCCCCCCACAATGGGGATTGGTAATGGGGTTTTCATAATGTAAGGCTTGGTGGTGTATTCTCCACAGTCAGCATGCAACGCATGAGCTGGCGTGGAGGAGGTACACACACTAGCACCAGGAAACAGGCTATCCCTAGTATAGTGGAGGGGAGGACTGACTCCAATAGGAGATTGTGGCGCACAGAGCCGGTGCAGATCTGACAGCCACAAACAATGCTTTCGTTATAACGTCTCAGCGCAAAGTAGCGCTGAGCGCACAAACCAGAACTGAGGAGATCAGGACAGGTAGACAGAATGAACGCTTGCTAGCTAGCGGCTACTTAGCGACAGCAAGCGTCCAAAACCAGACAGACTGGAATGAGGCAGCCAATGCGCTGCGGCGATGGCGTGCCTCACAAAGACAGGACAGGATAGTCAGAAAATAGCAGGATTAAGATAGATGAACGTAACACAGATAAATATACAATAAGTATGTTTTCCTAGCGTATTACAATTACAGCTATCAATGAAACTATTTGTAACGTCTGACTAACATATGTATATATCGGCAATGAACCGATATATGACATAAGCAGGAACGCTGACTAGGAATGGAGTAACACAGGGAACAGGACTCAGAAGGATTCGCTATCTCTTCGCAGAGATGAACGCAATCCACAAACGGTAACAGAACAGGATTCAGAAGGATTCGTTATCTCTTCGCAGAGATGAACGCAATCCACCAACAGAACCAGGAGCAGGGTAACTACCTCAGCACGGGTGGTCACGGTACGCGCAACCTACCAAAACGTGCTGGAAAGCTGACTAACTGCACACAGGATATAAACAGTTCGTGTACGTATACATCAGCGACACTGATGTATCAACGTAACACAAATACAAGGAAAATAATAAACGTGCTGGTATGCATATATATGGGCAATGAACCAATATATGATGCAAAACCAGCAAAGTATCTTTAGAACAAGAAACACGATCGGGGGCTGAAGCGACAGCAAGACAGGCTTAAGCTGAAGCTATGAAAACCCAAGGAAACCCTGCAGGAAGCAGATCTTTATACTGAGGTCATCCAATGGGAGCAGACATGCAGATTCCCACACAGGTGAATGATAATCGGTCACAAGCTGACAGCAGGGAAAGGCAGACAAAGCTATGCAGCTTGCATGGAAATAGATCAAAACTGCCTGAGCTGCAGCACTACTGCTTCCAGCAATACCTGCTGCAGCAGCGATCATTACAGTAAGTAGGTAAAATTGATATTAGGGGTTCTAAAGCCTCGGGCACATTCAGCTTCTGACATGATTGTTAATGGATCATTAGAGTGACAGTTTTATAGAATTTGACACTACTTGGCTATAGCTTTGCCAGATGTACAAGATGCCCCCGCCACGTGCAATAATGCACCGCCATACAAACACAAATGTGTTTTTTAACAATATAGTTTCTGAGGTGAACATTTTTGATCTGTTGAAGTACTATTTCCATATGAGGTATAAATAATTTGCTCATTATCACATTCTCTTTTTATTTACAAAGTCCCCCAAACACTTTGGGAATTGAGCTTGTGTATGTTAAAAAGACTCCATTATGGTGCCAGAGCGCATATAGCTAACATGATGCCACCTAAATGTGTCTCTTAGAAGCAGAGGAAAGTGAAGGTACCGCGAGCAGTTTATTCTTGCCACTGCCATGTACTCAAATTAGTGGCTCAGCAGCAGCAGCAGTCGTATGGCTGGGCCATCGTCCCCTGGCTGTTACATAGCTGAGCATGGGTTATCAGCTGCAGTAAATAAACTGGGTTGGATTTCAGCTATGCACACAGCCAGGCACTGGCACCTAAGTCATACACCTGGAATACACATTCAGCCGTTGGATTCGGTGCCAGGATTGAAGAGCTGACAATGATACTAGGTGATGGTTAGACATGGGGCCCACTAGAGCTGTTTCAGCTGCAATTTGTGCTTTCTAGGAATTGCTGTTGATATTTTCCCGGCTCCTCCTGTGTTGTCCTCTGCTCCCCCTGAATAAATGACAGCAGTGGCAGTACAGCTCTCGTACTGCTTCTGCTGATACTGCCAGAGAGGTCTCTGACTGGTGCTGGAGCCAATGGATGAGGTGAGCAGTACTGCCGCTGTTTATAATTATACACAGGGAGACACATGGGGGACAGAAGGGGACACAGGAGGACGCATAAGGTAGAAGGGGGACACAGTAATTGGGGGAGAACATCTACAAGATGTTCCTGGACTATGGAAGCCCTGGGTTTAGTTTTTTCCCCCCTGGTTTTTGTCCTCTAAACCTAGGTGTGTCTTCTATTCCGGAACATCTTATATTCTGAAAATACAATAATTATAATATTCCGTATACAAATATTACAACCTGCTCAAGCTAAGGCGTGTCTTGTTTGATGTGAGGGTAGAAATTATGTATGAAAATTAATATTTCTCTCTGTCCAAACACAGCAGTGTCACAACACACCAAGTCATAGCATCGCAGCAGAGCTTCCAATACACGTCACCATGTCAGAATGAGGAAGCTGTGGCAATGCCATGACAGTTGGGTAGGTCATAGCCTGTCCTCTGTCTGACTACTGTATGCTGGGGAATACAGTGCCAGCACTGAGCTGCTCAGCCCACACACAGCTATCTCTTCCTGTCAGTGAATGTGAGAAGGGAAGAACTTTGCTGCTGCTTCTTCTGCCAGTCACCACTGGCACTGCTGAAAGCTGTTCAAAAAAAAAGCTGACAGATAAAAGCTGAATAATGTGAGAAGAGCAATGCAATTATCTGTTAGGCCACATCACATGGGTACATTTGTTTTTGTAGTCTGTCACAGCAAGATGTCTGCAATGCTAAAGATTCACTCTGACTTGTTACTGCAATTGCCAGCAACAACACAAACCTGTGTAGTTACAAATCACTCCAGTAAGTAAGGTTTGTAAAGTAACAACAGAAAGTAAATAAGCGGCTTGTTGCTGGCAACTGGGTTTCTTGCCTTTATGATATTGTCACCTATATGATACGACCTTTAAAGTGATCCCAAGGTTAAAATAAACTGATGAGATAAACAATTGTATTCATCCTCCTACTCCTAAAAAAATACTTCTTCTTTTTTTTTTTGATCCCATGGTTTTATTTTACATTTAAACATTTACAAAGCAGAATGAATGTTTTGTTGTCTCTGTTCAGGGGCACACTACTAAGTGTTCCTAAATGAAAATACATGAACTATTGACCTTTTTTCCATCTCACCCGTGACAGAAGTTGAATTCTGCCAGGAACATTTTTATGGCTGCATTTGCATATCAGTGAAGTTTACTATATTCCTGACACGGTACCGACAAGACAGAAGCTGTCACTTGCATTCCTAAAAATGCACTATTTCTGGCAGCAAAATAAAACAGCTGGGTTATTAATATGTTTTGCACCGTACATACACATTTATCTCGTCATGTCACATGTCATCTTGGGTACACTTTAAGCCCATACAGGGCCAGACCTATCACAAGGAAAGAGCCTAGAGGTGCCAGTGTGGTGTGAGCAGTCACAGGTTCACAAATCTGCAGAGAGCTGGGTCGTCACCAGTGAGAGAGCACAGATAATAGCATAGGCAGGCAGGATGGGCAGTTCCATCAGCCCTCCTGTCCTGCACTCTATGCTTTGGGGTTGGTGACGTCAGCACGGCTCCAGGACGGTAAGCATGGGCACGTCAGACAGGGGAACATAGGGAAGAGGTGACGCCCAGGCCAGGCAGGAAATGGGAACAGCTACCACACTTGTGATGTGGTTTGTGAACCAGTGTTCACCTCAGGATTTGCTCGTTTGGCAGAGAACGGAGTTTAGGGCACATGAACTTCTGTGCCCAGAGGCTCCAGAGATGTAAACCCGGCCCATATAACAGATAACAAACAGCAGATATAACTCCTTAAAAATGCTGCTAAACACTATTCACTTCACTGGCTGCTAATAGATACTTCAATAATAATTGCACTTTGAAATGTGAGTGTGTGTAGCAGAAGTTTTAACCCATGCATTAACCCTCCCACTATAACCCATAGACTGGGCTGATGCCACTGATTGTGCTGAAAGGCCGCCCCCTCTGTCTAGGCCACACCTCTCTCTCTGGGTGTAATGGGAATGGGGTGAGTGGTGGCTAATCATTTTGCACAAAACTCCTGGGGCACTTGCGTTTCTAAGTATAGGTATCCTTTAACACAGATCTGCAGTAAACACATTTGAATCAATAGGGCATATGTCAGTATTATAAAATCCTTATCATATGTACAGTATAAATGTCCTTCTTTCTTTGCTATGAATAAAAAAACCACATTCACGTATTTCTACCTGCTGTGATTTCGCCATTGCCAAGATAGGGGAAGGAGAAGCCAGGAAGCTGATGGACGATGACAAAAGGTTTATTTGTTTGCTTATTATTATGTAGACCCATGCAGGGTATATTTTCTTGAAAAATTGCAAGGGAGCCCAAAATGTCCTGAAACTCAGATAAGTTCTGTAAGTACTGCATAATCTCTATGGGTAATTGTCACCCAGAATGGGTAACTGGATAATTGAATCATATTCCAATTCCCATTTATAAGACAGCTACACTTTAATGGACATCTAAGGCAAGAGCGATATGGAGACTGACATATTTATTTCCTTTTATACAATACCAGTTGCTTGGCAGTTCTGCTGATCTTTCTGGCTTCAGTAGTGTCTGTATCACCCACCTGAGGCTAATTTAGTCAGACTTCAGTCAGAAACACCTGATCTGCATGCTTTTATGCTTCTATGGCTAATTGTTCAGAGCATACATGTCAAACTCCGGCCCGTGGGTCAAATCTGGCCCTCGGAGCCATCAGATTTGGCCCTCAGGTGGTTTCACCACTTTGCATTATGTTTGGGCCACTCTAGACCACCAGAGAAGCTATACTGGCGGTAAAGCCCCAGATCACCAGGGGAGCTACATGGAAAGGGAAGGGGAAAGCACTAGACACCAAGGAACTGTGTCGGGGAGGGAGGGGGGCCACTAGACACCAGGGAACTGCAAAGGGGAGGGAGGACCACTAGACACCAGGGAACTATATAGGAAAGAGAGAGGACCACTAGACACACAGGGGAGGGAGGAGGGACACTAGATACTACAAAACTGTGTTGGGAGGGACTAGACACCAGAGAACAGTATAGGGGACGGGAGACGGACGGACGGACGGGGGGAGGGGCTCTTAGAAACCCCAGGGAACTTTATAAGGGAGAGAGGTGGCCACTAGACATTGAGGTTGGCTTCTGACTTTGTCTCAGAGCTCAATTTCAGCACACTTTGTATTTGAGTTTGACACCCCTGGTTTAGAGATGGGGGATCAGCAAGGCAGCCATGCAATCTGCATTGTTTAAATGGAAATAAATATGACAGCCTCCATATCCCTCTCAATTCAGGTGTCCTTTAAGATTGGAAGAAAAGTCCTGCCCCTCCATCTCCTAGACCAGGCATGTCCAAGGTACGGCATGGGGACCAAATGCGACCCGCCAAGCCTTTTCTGGTGCCCCCCCCCCCACAGCTCTCTACAGTTGTTAATTCTATGTGGCCCATAGGCCATAACTGCGGTGCCGCATACTGGGCCACCTTGTGTTGCTGCTCTGCCTCCCCCAAGGCTCACCGGCAGGTTATCAGCCACCACTGTAGCAGCCACTGATCAGCACCTACCACCATGCCAGCAACAGCAACAGCCACTAATTAGCAGCTGACACTGTGCCACTAACAGCCACTGATTAGCAGCTGACACTGTGCCACTAACAGCCACTGATTAGCAGCTACCACCATGCCAGCAGCAGCAACAGCCACTGATTAGCAGCTGCCACTGTGCTAACTACACATGGTAGATGGGTTATTTAGTGTGGAAACGTTTTATTTGACAAAATGTCACAGGCATGGTGGCCATCAGCAAAAATTGTGCTTAATTTCGGTAGTTCGGCCCCCAGCACTCTGAAGAATGGCGATATGGCCCTCGGCCTAAAAAGTTTTGACACCCCTGTCCTAGAGAATACCCAAGCAGCTCGGTGTGACCCAAAACTACTAGGAAAGTATAGGGGACCAAAAGAGATCAAAAGCCCCCTATGCCTTCCTAGTGGTTTTGGGTCACCCCGAGCTGCTTGGTTACTCTGTTGTTCTGGTCCAAGACCTGTACCATAGAGCCATGTCAATCCCTGCTATGCACTGAGGAGAACAAACAGTCTGAAACAGGCTGTCTGCACGTTGGGTTGCATTTAAAGCTATAGGCTTGCTATACAAGAGCAGTTCTGGATGTAAGCCTGGTTTCAAGGGCATAAAGTGATAATTTGCATATTCAGCAGTGGAGCATTGTGGGTAACCACAGTTACACACTTAAATCTGAATTATCGCAAATACCTTCTGTTTTAAGAAGGCCAATCAGACCCTGTCCTAGACGTTTCTGTACAGGAAAAAAAACATGGTCAAATTCATCAGCCTTCTATAAATTATATTTAATTCTCTTGTATGCAATAACTGAACTGAAACAGGCATATATCACATTTACTCCAAACAAATTATCAGATGATGACACCTTGTGTTTATTGTAGAGGATTGAAGGCATGAGCTAGCAGCCTGAGACTGATGGATACACACACACGTCTTGCAATGAGCAAACAGTCACACAAGAGTATAAGATACAAATGAGGGAAAAGATAATCTCAGGGCTCTCGAGGGTCTGATCTATAGTAAATAACCCGCTTGTATGTCCAGCTGTAATTACAGACTGCCGCGGAATGTGGAGCCTTGCTCAGTACTAGACAGAACTAATGGAAATTCCCAAATGGCTCTCTTAATACTTTGCAGGTGGTGATGGGGCTGTCATGGGTGCTGACAGCAAGCTTTCACCTACCTAATGCACTGTAGAGAAGCCCAGCCGTCTCTAATAATGATGCTCACACCATCTGCAACATATTAAGATTTGTTTTAATTTCCCATTAAGGAACGCACAATGTCATTCTCACAAATGACTTCTCATATGGGAAACTGAAATGACTATTTACTTCTTATCTCAATTCTGGAAGACAAAAGAGAAATAAAACGATAAGTGGGTCTGCTAACAAATATATTTTGAAAAGTGTGTTTATGCTGCATGCTATATTTAAAGTTATATAAAAGCATGATGCAAGGCAACTGTTGCCTTCCTAGGAGAGATGTGTTTGCAAGCCATCGGCTATCCGTGAAAAGCAAGCAACACCCATAATGCATCACTTCAGGATAGTAAGCAAATTATTCCTTTATGGCCCTAGAAAATCAGCCATACACCCGAACCCCCTGGTTTATAGTACATCTGTCGCCTGTACATTTTATATAATGCAATTTAAAGACAGCTGTTTCAGGTTGTTATAGCCTTCATCAGTGCAAGGCATTATAGATTGATATTGCTCTGTGGTAGGATAAGTAAGATGGAGGCACTACGGTGTACCACAGTAAGTTACAGAGAAACAAAAACACGAGAATTGTAGCGGTGCCAAGGCCCCTTTTTACACTTCGCGCGTTGCATCACGGTACTCTCCCCACCGCAGCTCATTACTATGGCCGGCAAAGTCACCTGAAGATGTTACCCTAAAGCCCAATCTACACGATACAATTCATTGTACGATTCGATTACGATTCTATTTACGATTCGATTAAATCCGACATGTCCGATTGGGATTCGATTCAATGCAATTCGATTTGCCATTGTTTTGCAATTGCAAATCGAACTGAATCGAATCTAATCCCGATCTGACATGTTGGATTTAATCAAATCGTAAATAGAATTGTAATCAAATCGTACAAAGAATCGTATCGTGTAGATTGGGCTTAACTGTGACCCGATGCAATTCAACAGAAAAGGTCCGGTCGATGCAGAAACTGCAGAGTCACACGGTACACAAATGAATGGAAGTCAATGACAACGCAAACAATGTTAATAGAAGTTTGCGGTAGCAGTGCAGTGCGCAGATCAGGGAAATCTGGTGATGTACTTCCTGTCCGGGAGTGTGCACATCACTGAAGGGGAAGACATATTGGGGATAGGGTCACGCTGATTTCCCTGTTGGTGCTGTCTGCTGCTAGGAACAAAAGTGTATGTGATTGTGCAATGAGATGCGTTGCAGTTGGCTCTTATGCTGCACGTCAATCACACCACACCATGTGGGAAAGGACCTTAAAGAAACCCAAAAGCTTCTTGAAAACCATACCACTAAAGTGTACTAAAATCTATGCAATGCAGGAAACCAGTACTGAGAGAACTATGGAGGTGCCATTGCTGATCTCACTGTAGAAATGCTTCTTGTTTTGTATCACTGGTTTAGGTAGAGTGTGAAAAACTGATTACTGAAGCAAGTGCCAGAATTGCACAATTTCAAGTGAAAAGTAAGAAATCAGAACATACGTATGCGTAAATAAAACAGTATGAAATAGTGAGAAATGTCTATTAAGCATGCTCAAGGCATTCGAATGACAACATTCTGTATGAAAAAAAAAAAACATTTTAAGCACAAATTAAAATTATGAGCAAAACTGTAACTTACATAATTAATATTATAGTTAGTGCAAGAATACATTTGCAATAAATTACTATTTCCTGATCTCACAGTCCAATATTAGAATCTGGGAAATTTGAAATTCCTCACACAATTTCATTGAATTTGGAACTTGGCAATTCCAACCACACCTAGTTACAAAGTCTTAAAGTTATTGGATCAGCATGACAATAGTAATCATTATCTTTCATTGTCCTCATACACCCCCAGCTACCCCTAACATCTCCCACCAAGATAAGCAAAATGTAAATTGGAGTAGGGTTTGTTTGGCACCACCAGTAGGGAAGGTTCAAAACCCCTAGGGAGCAACAAAATGGGATGACCATTGATCCCAGTTATGCTTCTGTCTACGTGCATGTATAATAAAGGACACCCGAAGAGACAGGAATATGAAGGCTGCCATATTTATTTCCTTTTAAACAATACCAGTTGACTGGCAGCCCTGCTGATCTTTGGGCTGCAGTAGTGCCTGAATCACACACCTGAAACAAGCATGCAGCTAATCTAGTCAGACTTCATTCAGAAACATCTGACAGGCATGCTTGTTCATGGTCTATGGCTAAGATAATTAGAGAGAGAGGATCAGCAGGAGAGCCAGGCAATCTACATTGTTTAAAAGTAAATCAGTATGTCAACCACCATATCCCTCTCAGTTTACGTATGCTTTAAGCTGGAGGAGTGAGTCTTTTTAGCTTACCAACAGTGCTAGGGAACATTAGGATCTGTAACAGCAATTTATTGTTGCTGATGTCACATATAGGAAGAATCAGCCCACTGGCATCCACTTACACAGAGGAGCAGAAGTGGTACAGTTGTCCACAACAACCAATAAGAATCCTTCTTTTATCTAGCAGAGGCCTGACTGGCTGCTGTGGTCAGCTGGACCTCAGCTCCTGATTTACCTAAGCTGTCTTTGTCTCAGTTCTAGTAAATCAGGCCCCAAGGCATAAAATATTAAAACAGTACATAAGTATAGTACTCCTGACAGACACTACCTTACAAAAACAGGCACCTCGCAGTAGACGGTAATGCTATAGGGTTTCCCTGCTGAACTGTGTGGAGAAGGAACCGAGAAAGGTGGCATAAAATCAACTTTATTACTCAAATGTCATAAAAATGTCTAGAAATGTAAAGAATAATAAAAATAAACACCCTGCATGTTTTTCTCCCCATGTTATTTTTTTTTGTAAATTTGGAACGTTGTTTATAATAATAAAACTAGACGTTAAACACGAATAAAGCATACGGCTACAACCCAGGTTAGCCATTCTCTGCTGAGTTGCCGGTGTTCCTAGAAACATCCCTGAAGTGTATTCCCTCAGGATATCTGCAGTCCACAGTAAATAAGCCCCTGTGTCTGGCAGGTGCTTCCTGATGCTTCCCAGGCCATGTGATGCTTGAAACAGACAAGCTGTGAAGAGCTGTTTGCCCTTGTCTCTTCCAACACAAACATCTCTCCCTTTTTAATTGACGGCACACTTGCTGAGTTCTTGAAGATGCAAATGCACTTCCATGCGTTCCTATCAGTGATGTGTCAGCTAACTTCCACTCTGACTCGTAACAATATTACAACTTCAGCACACCACAGCCAAATGGAGCATAACTTCTGAACCCTTTTCAAAAAACCAACCACCGGCAAAAAAGAAAGAAAGAGGTTCTAAATATCCATCACCGCTAAAGACTATAATAAAATGTCATAATTACTAGAATACAGTATATATTAGTAACTGATACTAGAAGGCAGTCATATGTTAATAGCACAAAAGACAGCTAAATAGCGATGAATTTAAAATGAATACAAGAGAGTGTTTTACATAAGGAAATGCAAATTAACCACTAAAATATTCCGTTGTGGTTTAATTGGTATAATTTTAGGTTCTGATCTCATCATTTGTAAATGCCTCGTGATAGTGGATCGGGAATTGGCTTTTGCTATTCCTACGCTATGAAGAGCTGATAGAAGGCTCCCAGTGATCTGTACATGTCCTGATGCCCCTGCCTTGTTTAAACACCGGTGGTGGTGATAGGCTAGGCTTGGTGCAGAACAGCCGGCACCAAACATAAAAACCAACAACAGCAATAAAAGATTAGTGATGGCACTAACCTCTGTGTGGTGAGAGTCCGTACTACTGTCGACAGCAGCTGACCGTCCTTTGCTGAAACTTGCATGACATACTGTGGCTGTCCATTCACAAGGCTGCTACAATCTTCCACTGTCTTTCCAGAGGGTGCTGAGCTAGTGCAGTCTGGTAAGACCTCAGGCAGGTGACTGCAGCGGCTTGTTGTCATAGTGACAGACAGCAATTATAGTGCTAATAGCTTCCGTATACGTACTGTGTTTCCATCTGCAAAGAGGGAGAGAGAGAAGAAAAAAACACACACATCACAAAAAGCTTGAGTTGATACCGAACTGGCACGTGCGACACACAAATCTGCCGCTGTGCAAACAAGATATAGTTCATTTCTTCAACGGACCACAGAACACTATTTATTTAGGCCTGAATACGAGTGACTGGTAACAGCATTTTAAAGAATGCAGCTTGCACAGAACACATAACAATAAAATATGACCATTGTCTCAGGACTAATGAGAAGGATGTTCAGGCGTCACAGGCAAGCAGCCACAGCACAGATGTTCAGTAGAGAGGAGAAATAAAAGTGCTGCTTTATAGAACAATCCCAGACAAATGAGGAAAACAGGCTTAACGCTTACAGTTCCAGCAGACAGGACCCCAGCCCCCTGCTCCCAGCAGCGCCGGCTCCAGCAATGATAGCGGCTCTGCCCGCCGGCTGGGATGATCAGGTAGCAACTGCTTGTCTTCTCTGAGTAATCCACGGTGTGTCTTACAGCGACCTGGGCCTCATTTTCATTCCTGTCACATACAGGTGACTGGAAGCACTTACGCCTGTGGAAAATCAGTTTTCCACACGCCAGGAGCTGTGAGGCAGGCTGACC
This sequence comes from Hyperolius riggenbachi, assembly GCF_040937935.1. Lineage (NCBI taxonomy): Eukaryota > Metazoa > Chordata > Amphibia > Anura > Hyperoliidae > Hyperolius > Hyperolius riggenbachi. The sequence continues at coordinate 537,190,413 of NC_090646.1, read as the reverse complement.
ATCAAAGGAACTAAATGAATGTAAAGAGTCTTAATGAATCTGCCTCATTTATTGCCAGTTTGTGTCCTCTTCCCATCCATTATCACTATCTGTCACAGCAAGCAGAGTGTGGCAAGGGAAAAATATCTTTTTAACTGGAATTCTAAAGCTGGTGAAATAATGAAAACAGAAAAGTCACAGTGCCAAAAATGCTTGAAGTCCAATCTTTATAAGCCACGCTATTATTTAAATATTCTTCACAACATTATGGGTAAGCATGCCTTTTGCAGGCATTGTCACAACACATCTCACTTGTGGACATCTACGGGTTTATTTTAGGCCACAGTCACAGTGGGACGTTGCGTTCCCTGTGTAACGACAACGCACATTACGACCGTGTTGCGTCGCATACAGCAAAAGAAAAGAATGCTTCACTTCTACTGTTAATGCGTGCATTTACCAGTAACTGGGTTACCGTACTGCAACCTGTTATACTGCAACGCACCCGCTGCACTGTGAATGTTGCATAGGCTGTGCATTGCCATGTGTTAAGCCGAATTATAGAGCAGCCATGACACCTCACTGCACCACTGTGAAGGGGCCTAACTGTTAAGCCGCTAATAAAAAAATCACATATTGTTTCCAGCTGTTATCTCTGTACAGCTGTCTGTTCCCCTCCAAGTAGCTTTCCTCAGTCTATAATTCAGACCCATTGAGAATGTAATAATGTCTTGTACAAAGGCTGACTATCCCAAAACATTTAAAACAGAATACCCAAGCAGCTTGGGGTGACCCAAAACGAATAGGAAAGAGACCGAAAAGCTCTCCTATTAAAAAGCCAACGCCCAGTGAAGTTTGCCTTCTTAAAACAGAAGGTATTTTTGCGATAATTCAGCTTTAAAGCGGTATTGTCACCATAAAAATCAAATTTCAACAACAACTGGTCTGAGTGTATTAAGTGAAAAAGATGCTAATCCTGCATTCAAAACTTGCAAAACTTTTTCTGCTGTTATAGTTTGTAGTTATCACATACTTTAGGAGCACTGGCCCTAGTGCCAAACAGTGCCATAGAGTTGAATGCTGGGAGTTATTTTTATCTATAATATATTCCTCCTCTTCCATTTATTTCCCTGCCTAGTTGCTTATCAGAAAAACCCTCTGACTACTTGTGTTTACAAGCAAGGCTGAGGTGACTCAGTGATTGGATGTGTAAATAAAAAAAGACAGTGCAGTTGTTAGTATACACCTCAGTGGGAGTGTCTGAAAACTCTGGGAGGAGGGCAGCTAATGAAGACACAATGAGCAAGAGAAGGGAGAGGGGAAAACAAGAGTCAGGGAGGATATGATGTCAGCATTAGCTTGGCAAGATGGCCACTGCCTAGAATAGGATTTTCTGCTTTTCCTTTATAAAATTCACAGGAATCATTACGTGGATAGCACAATACATCTGTTATGTAAGTAGAAGTAGTATTTATCTACTTATATATATATGTGTGTTTTTTATTTCTAGGTTAGAATGGGTGTCGCTTGTTCTTTAAAGGACCACTGTTGTGAAATCTTTAAAATGTAAACACATACAAATAAGAAATACGGTATGTTTCTCCTGAGTAAAATGAGACACAGATTACTTCTCTCTTATGTTGCTGTCACTTACAGTAGGTAGTAGAAATCTGACATTACCAACAGGTTTTGGGCTAGTCCTTCTCTCCATAGGGGATTCTCAGCATAGCCTTTATTCTTTATAAAAACATTCCCTGAAAAAAGATTTATACAATGATGCTGGCCAGCCTCTCTGCTCAATGTACACTTGTTTGTCACTTGGAAGGAGCAACTGCCATTCACTAACTGCCTTTTGAAAATAAAAAAATGCCCGTGAGCCTCTCATGAGAAGATGGGCTAGTACAAAATCTGTCGGTTCTGTCAGATTTCTGCTATTTACTGTGACAGCAACATAGGAGAAAAGTAATTTATGGCTCATTGTACTCTGCAAGAAACATACTTCTTATATGTATATGTTTATATGTATTTTAAATTTTGTGAATTTAACAACAGTGGTCATTTATGTGAGTGACTGTGGTCTCCTACAATGCATCACTACTGAATATGCAAATTATCTCTTTGCCCCTGAAGCCAGGCTTACATCCAGAACCGCTGGAGTAGTATAGCAGCCCTATAGCTTATAAAGTTTAAGGAGCAAGATAAACATTTAAAAATGTTTTATAGTTTGCTTTAACAGAGGATTGACTAATATGGGAAGTAATTTGATTTGAAAAGTTTTGTTTCTCCTTACTTTCAGAATTTTAACTTGAGGTTGACTTGCTGATGAGTATATGCGGTAATATTCACTGTTAACAATGTTGTAATTGTCCAAGCTTACTCATAAAACATTCATTTTTGATGAATTATTAAGTACTCTCTTAATAATCGGTGCAGTATACAGTAGGTGGACTGCTTAGTATGCCATCACTGTGCTCATTTAACTTCATTCTGCTACTTAAAAAAAAAAACAATGACAGTTTTACTTACAGCAGAAAACCAAAAATGATTGTTGTCTTGCGCCAGATGAATTCAGCTTCAGAATGGATTTTCACATGAAATTCATAATAGGCTGCAGTAGGTAAGGGAGTTTGGGAGAAGCAATGTTTTACCAAATAGACTTGAATTCTTTCAACACTGAAAACAGTAGGGCTTTCTTAGCACTGTATCATTAAATCTGAGATTAAATAGGAGTGATGTCTGAGCTTTACACCTATTATTTATATTTGTCCTTGAAAAGTTACCAATAGCTAAACTTTTAAATAGTGTTCAGACTGTCTTTTGTCAGCATTGGAACTAGTCTTCTGAATTAGTAAGAATATATTAAAGTGACACTTCTGTGGCACCTCCAGCCACTAACCAAGCTCTGCTCCTTGCAGAATGTGACTCAGGTACTTACCACCTCTGTATATACACTTATAGATTTTTTGTGCAGTAGCATGTATGCTTTGTGTGGAAGTGTGTGCCTACTGTGAGACAGGTTGTGCGCTTTATGCGGCAGTGCGTGGGCTTTGTGTGGCAGTTTGTACTCTTTATGTGGCATTGTATGCACTTTGTGTGGAAGTGTATGCTTTGTATATCAGTGTGTGAGCTTTGTGTGGCAGTGTATGTGCTCTTTGTATTGCAGTGTGTGCGAGCTCTACCGCACATCACTTCACTATGAGGGAGGATGGCTGGGGCTGTGTATGTCTCTGTGTGCGCTTTGTGTGGCAGTGTGTGGGCTTTGTGTGGCAGTGTACGAGCTCTACTGCACATCACTTCACTGTGAGGAAGGATGACTGAGGCTGTGTATGTCTCTGTGGGTGTTTTGTATGGCAGTGTGTGCACTTTGTGTAGCAGTGTGTGAGCTTTTATGCACATCACTTCACTGTGAGGGAGGATGACCAGGGCTGTGTATGTCTCTGTGTGCGCTTTGTATTACAGTGTGTGGAAGCTCTACTGCACATCACTTCACAGTAAAGATGGATGATCAGGGCTGAGTATGTCTCTGTGGGAGACTTCTACAACATGTAAGCGCCCATTCACACTAGAAAAGAAAAAACACTACCAAAATCGCTAGCTTTTTGTGGCAGCGTTTTTTCACAATTTGCACTTATTTTTCATTTTTGCGATTTTTGAGCGATCGTGATTCGCTTTTTTTTAACATTGCAATCGCGATGGCTCTAAAATCTCGAAAAAATGCTGCACGCATGGCGCTTGCACTTATTGCAAAATGCCGGCGATTGCAGCAGTGACATCGCCGTATACTTTTAGTTACACTGGCACTATTAAAGGCGCTAGCAATCGCCGGCGATTCGGCAATCCGTGGTAAACGCCAACAAATCACCCTAGAGTGAATAGGCCCTTAATGCGCTGAAAGGCAGTTGTCTGGCTGAATAGTCTACAAGCAAATTCAAGCCAGGAGACACCGGCTTTAGAAATGTAAAATAATGAGAAAGAATTTACATACAAACCATTACAGCAAAAGAGAAAGGCCGGAGGCCCCGTTCACATCTGAAGTAGCAAAACACTAGTGCTTGGCTCGAGTGATTTTTCCACAATTAGCGAGGTAAAAATCACGCCACACTTCCGCGATTCTAGAGCTATTGCGGTCAGCGTTTTATAAGCACTGTACCGCGATCGCTCCAGAATCTCCAGAAAATGCTGCAAGTAACACCTTTGCAATTGGTGCTAATCACAAAACGCCTGCAATTGGCGCCAATCACGGCAGTGAGAACACTGCCATAGGGTAACAAGGCACTAGCACTTTAGCGATTAGCGGGAATGGCCCACTTATCACATAAGTATGAATGGGCCCTAAAAGTATCTTACTTAAGTGTTCTAATAACCATTCTGCTTACGCTGCCAAGGTGTAAGAAACAATGGCAACAAAGGTCGAGGTAACTTTTCTTATTGGACTGTAGATAATATTACAGCTCATGCAGTGAAAACAGGGGGGGACACTGCTCCCCGTGTCCCCCCCTGTATTTTAGCAACAAGGAACTGGTCGGCATTCCTAGAGGGGAAGGGGTGTTCTTAGCAGGTGAGGCACTCCTGCGTAACGCCCCTTCCATGCCCCTCAGGCTATCCTACTGGCTTTCCCTGCCTTTCACCCGCCCCTTTTCCCTCCTCTCTGTGTTCTGTGCTCTTGGAGGAGAGCACATCCGGTCGTGATGCCGGGTTCACGGCCATTTTCATTTTCACAAAAGTGAAGCTACTTGCCGATGGACAAACGGAGCGACGTGGGACATCAATCTTCTCTGGGAAGAACGCTGCTTCCGATAAGTGTGTTTATTTTACTGTGCCACTCCACCTTGGGTTCTATTTAAAGCCAGAAAAAGCGTGTCAGATGCAGGTAAAGCCATTTTCCGAATTGGCAGAACATGAGCTAGCAGGCGAGTCAGGTTAGATGGCAAAATGCATAAGTCAACAATGTTATTTTACTATATAAAACAGAAAAGCAGAGATAAGCTCAAGTAAAGGAAAGCTTTGTTTACCTTAAAGAATGAAGCGCAGCCCAGCAATGGCAGCAAACAGCACTTTGTTGAAATGTGCCTCTCAGCACTGCTCAACATATTGGGAAAGCATCATTGCTTATTTATTATTATTTATTTGTTGTATTTATAAAGCGCCAACATATTACGCAGCGCTGAACATTAATTTAGGTTACAGACAATATTTAGGGGTGACATACAGCAATATGACAATACATGAATACAAGAAAGACAGACCATGCAGCACAGTATGAGTACCAGGTAATGCTTAGTCAGTCACTGGATGGGAGCATGGAGATTAGGCAAGTAAGGTTCACTCAGATGCATAGCATGGGTTCACAGTAATGGAGGTGCATGATCAGGTAGGACACAAAAGGAGGACCCTGCGCAAAGGCTTACAATCTAGAGGGAGAGGTAGGGACACGAGAGGTAGGGGACCAGAGTTCGGCTGTGGGTTTAGAGCAATTGTGAGGGGTGGTAGGCAAGAGTGAAAAGGTGAGTTTTGAGGGCCTTCTTGAAGGTGTTGAAGGAGGGGGCTGCCCTAATGGGTGGAGGTAGGGAGTTCCATAGTGTCGGAGCGGCTCTTGAGAAGTCTTGGAGGCGTGCATGGGACTGGGTGATGCGGGGGACGGTCAGGCGAAGTTCATTGGAGGAGCGGAGTGAGCGGATTGGTGTGTATCTCTGAGTAAGATCAGAAATGTAGGTTGGACAGGTTTTGTGGATGGATTTGTAAGACACAATATCTTGAATCTGATTCTGGACTGGATAGGAAGCCAGTGGAGGGATTCACGGAGGGGAGCCGCCCTGGTGGAGCGATGGGAGGAGTGGATAATTCTGGCAGCCGCATTCATGATGGACTGCAGTGGGGCTATTCGGGTCTTAGGGAGTCCAGACAGAAGGGCATTGCAGTAGTCGAGGCGGGAAATTATGAGGGCATGGATGAGGAGTTTGGTGGTGGCAGGGGTCAGAAAAGGGCGAATCTTACAGATGTTACGAAGGTGGAAGTTGCAGGACTTTGTGAGGTTTTGGATGTGAGGAGTGAAGAAGAGTGCGGAGTCCAGGGTGACACCCAGACAGCGGGCTTGAGAGGTAGGGTGAATAGTAGTGTGGTTAACAGTGACCTGCACATCTGGGAAGTCCAGGGATGACCGGGGTGGGAAGATCATAAATTCCGTTTTGTCTAGATTTAGTTTCAGGAACCTAGCGGACATCCAGGAGGAGATGGCAGATAGACAGGAGGAGACCTTGTCCATGGTAGTGGTGGATATGTCAGGGGTGTGGAGATAAATTTGGGTGTCATCTGCATACAGATGATAGTTAAAACCCATGGAGGAGATAACCTTGCCAATGGAGGATGTGTATAGGGAGAACAGTAGGGGGCCAAGGACCGAGCCTTGGGGGACTCCCACCGAGAGGTGGTTGGGGGTGGACGAGGACTCATTGAAGGAGGTCGTGAAGGAACGGTTGGAGAGGTAGGATGAAAGCCAGGTCAGGGCGAGATCGTGAATGCCCATGGATTGGAGGGACTGGAGGAGTAGGGGATGATCTACTGTATCAAAAGCTGCTGAAAGGTCAAGGAGGAGGAGAATGGTGTATTTACCTTCAGCTTTAGCTAAGGCAAGGTCATTGACCACTTTGGTGAGAGCCGTTTCGGTTGAGTGGGCAGGCCGAAATCCAGATTGCAGTGGGTCTAGTAGTGAGTTGGCATTGAGGTACTGGGTCAGGCGTTTGTGAACCAGACGCTCAAGGAGTTTTGAGGCGAAGGGGAGGAGGGAGATCGGGCAGTAGTTGGAGGGTAGCGAGGGAGGGAGGGTTTCTTGAGCAGAGGCAGTACAGTGGCCTGCTTGAAGTCTGAGGGGAAGGTGCCTGTGGATAGGGAGAGGTTAAACATGGTAGTGAGGACTGGGGCCAGATCTGTGAAGTGAGGCTGAAGTAGATCAGAAGGGATAGGGTCAAGGGGGGAGGTAGTGGTATCGGAAGTCTGCAGTAGGTGGTTGACCTCCTCAGTGGTAGTAGGAGTGAAGGAGGTGAGGGGAGGATAGGGTGGAGAAGGAGTAGGTTGTGAGCGGGTGGGAGGTGAAGATTGAAGATTGGATATTTCCTGACGGATGGAGACTATTTTGTTGGTGAAGTGGGTGGCTAAATCTGTGGCAGAGAGGGAGGAAACAGAAGGTGGGGGGGGGGGGGGGGGGTGGGTTTAAGCAGGGAGTTGAAGGTGCTAAAAAGATGCCGGGGATTGGAAGCTTGTGCTCCGATGAGCTTGGTAAAGTATTCCTGCTTCGCATGAGCAAGGGCAGTGTGGAACTGCTGCAGGTTATTGCTTCATAATGATATATGACAGGACTGCCTACAGTTACATTTCAAGCAATGCACTGTGTATAATAACTTAAAGATATGGTTAATTCCAATTCAAATATATAATTACTATGAAATCCCCAGGACACAGTGGATGGGAAGAAGCTGGGAATCACAAGAGACTTGCACATTTTCATGAAATAGATTTGTCCTCTTCGAAAACTGATAAAAATACATCCCCACTGTCTATAAGCAAGACTGCTGAATATCTCCAGTGAAAGAAAGCCTCCTCTAACTGTACCTATGGCTACTGTCAGAAAAATGTACAGTGCACTACGCACACAGTCTACATAAATCAATAGACTGACACTGCCCTGTAGTAGCCAGTCAGAAATTATCTTGTGTTGCGCTGACTGCCTTAAAGCGGGATTGTCGGCCATAAAATCAAATTCCATTTACCCACTGCTCTGTGTTTATTATGTAGTCTACATACAGTCTGGCCGTTATGTAATCTACATACAGTTTGCATTGCAAGCATTCCAATACAATCATAAATGTGTCCACTGTAATGAACCTTATGGCTGGGTGCACACATAACATACCGTGAAAGGCTGTGTTTTATGTCATGTTTTATGCTAATCTTGTGTGCGTTTTTCAAGCGTTTTGCATGCGTTTTAATGTGTTTGCGGTTCGCATATATTTGTATGCGTTTTCCATGTGCTTTTAGGGCCCGTTTCCACTGTTGCGACGCGATTTCGCCGGCATCCCGACGCTTGTAAAAACGCATGCGGATGCGTTTCCGCATGCGTTTTTACCCACGATTTTGCGTGCGATTTCGCATGGCAGGGTGCCATGCGAAATTAACCATGACTCTGCCAGGGCAAAATAACATTGAAAAAGGTGCGAAATCGCACGCGAATCGCGGGTAAAAACGCATGTAAAAAACGCATGCGTTTTTCCTATTAAATACATTAGCGGCGATTCGCATGGATTCCTGACGCAGGCGAATTCTGTGGGTCCCGTCGTGCAGATTTGGCCCGCCGCCAAATCGCTCCCGCACGCCGCACATATGGAAACAGCCCTGACCACTTCAATGTACCAAGCGAATCCGCATGTCGGCGCCGCATGCGGATTCGCTATGGTGGAAACGAGCCCTTAGATTTCCATTTTTGCAAATCACTAGGAAGACAACAGGGAGTGGTAATACAGCAAAAACACAAAACAAAAAAACAATTGAGGGCAGAAAAACGCATATAAAAACAAATGGAAAACGCATACAATTGAGTTCCTATTGACTTTCATTATGTGCGTCTTTGATGCGTCTATGAATATTATGCAACAAAACCAGTGTTTTAAAAAACGCATAGAATTATATAAGTTTTTTTCCTGTGGCCTATAGACCTCCATTAGCAGCAAAAACGCCGCGTTTTACGCTACGCTAGCGTTTCTGCTATATGTGCACCCAGCCTATCTCACAGAGGTAGCAATTGGAAAAAAGGACTGTAATGCAGCATCTTATTCGCTGGTATTTTAGCTGCTCGGTTTAGGTAGGGTTTAGGCTGAATTAATCTTAGGATTAAAAGACTGCTCTTTCCACCAGTGTTATTTTTCCTAAGGGACTTCGACTGGGTTCTCTGGAGTCACTCCTGAAGGAATATACCTGCACAATAAGCCTCTAGCTGCTGTGACCCCCTCCATGCTCCCTGTAGGCTCAGCTCCACTATTTTAGGAATGTTATGTGGTTTGGTGTTGAAGAACAAACATGGTTTCTCACACATGTGTGCTACTTGTGTGTACTGCCTGTGACACATGCACTACTTTTGTGGAGTTGCCCTTCCGGGTAATGAAAGGTACCTAGTAATGAAGAGTTAGCTAGTTCACAAAATGAAATGCAATGCAACTCCCACTGTGAACATGGTCCAACGGTAAAATTGTTGTGCACTCTTGGAGCACAGCACCTTTACCGCAGTGTAGAGCATCACCTGGTGTGAGCCAAAACCGTCAGCTTTTCCAGGCATTCACATTACACTGTGCTGATTCACATTACACTGTGCTGACAGGTCTGTCAAGCAGTGCCGGATATATTGTATGCCTTCCAACAGCCCAAAAACCATCCCAGTAAGTAATTTAGCTTCTCCCAAAGACAGCGCAAGTAAGTTGTAGGGAGATTAGACTGAGTTGTTCTGAGGGCACAGTAAGAATTGAACTGATAACTGGTTCAATGTTCTGTGTAAAGCCCAATCTACACGATACGATTCTTTGTGCAATTCGATTACGATACTATTTACGATCCGATTAAATCCGACGTGTCCGATCGGGATTTGATTTGATTCACACTTGTCGGATTTAATCGGATCGTAAATAGAATCGTAATCGAATCGCACAAAGAATCGTATTGTGTAGATGAGGCTTAAGTCTTTGTTCCCACTGTGCACATTTGCACCCATTTTCCACAATCCTGTGCAGCTGGGAATTCACCAGGCTGCATGCAGTTTTCCTTTGGAACCCATTGAACCATTCACACCAGGGCGTTTGCGTTCCTACACAAGCACACATTTTTCTGAGAAAATGCAGTTTCATGTGACCCACTGAAATAAATGGGATGCACAGCAAGTTAATAGAAAAACTCACAGAATGAAGCATCAAATAGGCAGACATTTTCCTATGGCTTTCCCTGGTGGGAACAAGGTCTTAAGCCCTGAGGAAAACGTGTCACCGCTATATAAATTTAGAACAGGTAGGAAAGCTCCAGAGGCATCTTGCAGGGTTTTCTGCTTCAGATTTACTCACCTTTTATATTTCCAGAATAAATGGGAAATGCCCACAACTAAAACTCAAATTCCTCTCCATGTACTGAAATAAAACAACTGCATAAAATTTACTTTTCACATTTAGCTTTGCAGCTTTTCAGAAATCATAATCACCTTTGCCTAAAAATGTATTTAGAACACTGTATCTTAAAGAGATACTGCAGTGAAAATAACATAATAAAATAAAAATGCTTATTTATTTACATTTATAGTGTATTTCATCAATTTTTGCCCACTGTAAAAATCTTTCCTCTCCCTGATTTACATTCTAAAATTGCTCACTGGTAGTGATATCTTTAGTCCTGTCAGGTGATTTGCATGGAATGTTCGTTCGTGATCGCTCTATGAACAGAGGGAGATACTGCTTGCTTGGAATTTGAGAAAAAACGTTATTTCCCACAATGCAAAGAGGTTCACAGACAGCAAACTGTCAGGACCTTGGTCATGACATCACACTGTGGGAGGGGTTTCACCACAATATCAGTCATACAGCCCCCTTCCCCACCCCACCCCGATGATCTATTCAAGAAAAGGTAGATATTTCTAGCAGGAAAGGGGGTATCAGCCACTGATTGGAATGAAGTTCAGTACTTAGTTAAGTACCTCTTTGAAGACACAGCCTTGGCAGAATCTCATTTTTAGTATTCGCTGTGTAATATTTGTATGTAATAATGGTTTAGAGGTATCTAATGCAGGCATAATAGTGGAGACAAATAAGCCCCAAAACAACAACATTAAATAAAAATGTAAACAGGAGATGCCAAACAAAACAATAATAAACAACATGTGGCGTTATATACAGTTTAAAAAAATATCACATAAGGAAAGAACTCACTTCTCAACAGAGGCACTTGATCAATGTCATAATAAGAGCGTAAAGTGCCACTTGCGGTATCTCACTTAGAAATCACAGGCCGTATAACTATTAATAAATCGTCGTTCTGTCTCTAAAACCAAACAGACCTGATCCTGTGGCCTGATGGTTCAGGGAATTCACTCAGGGACTTGATTGCCGGGATAATATATAGGCTTCATTTTCTGTACATGCAGTTTGCTAGCAGCACAAAATACTACATGAAGCTATTTTGTTTTCATGGGTATCGATGCGGCTACAATAAAATGTGGATGGAGGGGTTCTGTCTGCCCTGAGGGGAGAATGGGGTGAATTATGACTATGCTGGTCCAGTTATGACAGAAGCCATTAGCACTATGAAAATGTATCTTGCTTGCCAGGGTGCTAAGAATGCTCCCTCTCCTCTTCTATCACTGCCTGCTCCATTATAACTCAGCGTATTGGCACATCAACTTGTAATAAGGAAGATGAGGCCTACTACATAAAAGCTCCATGAAACCAAACTATCTGTGTTGTCCATACAACCAGCCCCAGCTGTCATTATGAACACCGAAAGGAAAAGTTTAAATGTGATTGTTAAAGAGGAACAGTAGCCAAGGAGTGAACTTCATTCCAATCAGTAGCTGATACCCCCGTTCCCACAAGAAATCTTAACTTTTTCTCAAATAGATTATCAGAGGGCTCTGTATGATATTGTGGTTAAATCCCTCCCACAGTGTGATATCAGGACCGAGGTTCTGACAGTTTCCTGTCTGTGAATGTTGTTGCATTGTGGGAAATAATGGCAGATTCCAACTGCCAAGCAATCTGTATCTCCCTCTGAGCATAGGTATATCTAAAGAAAAAAAACAACATTTTAGCCTAGTTGGTCTATTTTTTTGTTTTTTTTTAGTAAAGTTGATGATGTGCTGGCTCATTGTAGATCAAACAACATGAACAAATTACATGCAAACATCAATTATTTTTTTATCTCTTTTCTATTTCTATTTTTCTCACTTCTCACTTTGCAGAATCAGAATCAGAATCAGAATCATTTTATTTCGCCAAATACAGCTGAGCTATATTCGGAATTATTTGTGGTACACATGGCATAGACATAGTACAAGAAGACAAGACGCACAGTATAAACAATTTAGAACTACGTTAATTGCATTAATGGGATAGGTCTGACCCTTACTAGTAAACAGACCCGGGTCATCAGTTAGTGTTTCCTACCCGCCGGGCAGGAGCAGTCCAATAAAATACTAATAATAGTAGTAATAATAATGATGATGATGGCCCTGGGCAGTTGAGAACGAGGGCGAGCAGCGGCAGGAGCTGACTGAGAGACCCCGCTAGGGCATGCCAGTAGGCGAGCCTGACAGGGGGTGGTTGGAGTTCAGCAGCCGAACCGCTTGGGGGAAGAAGGTGTTCTTCCGCCTGGTGGTTTTGCATGGTATAGTCCTGTAGCGGCGGCCCAATGGAAGGAACTTCGAAGTAGCGACTGCCTGGGTGGGAGGGGTCACGGGAGATCACAGTGGCCCTCTTTCTCATCCTAGCAGAGTGGAGGAAATCAAGAGGTGGAAGAGGAGACCCAATGATCTTCTCTGCGTCAGTTATGACTCTCTGCAGTTTGTGCTTGTCGCTGGCCGTTGCCCCCCCGTACCAGACAATGACTGAGGAGCAGAGGATGGATTCTATAGTGGCAGTATAGAAGCTTGTTAGCAGTTTCCGCGGCATGCCGAATCTCTTCAGTTGGCGCAGGAAGAACAACCTCTGCTGAGATTTCTTCTGGACTTTGGTGGTGTTCTGCCCCCACTTCAGGTTGTTGGTGAGAGTCGTGCCGAGGAACCGCACTGATGTCACCCTAGAGACTTCAGTACCCCCGATGAGGACAGGTGGGAGGGGGGGAGGGTTCCTCCTGAAGTCTACGACCAGTTCAACTGTCTTTGCGGCATTTAGTACTAGGTTATTTTCTCTGCACCAGTTGCAGATTCTCTCGACTTCGCTGCGGTATTCGTGTTCTCCGTTGCGGCCAATTAGGCCGATGATAGTGGTATCGTCTGCAAATTTGATGACTTTCACAGAGTCGGCTGATGAGGTGCAATTGTTGGTATAGAGGGAGAACAGTAGTGGTGACAGTACACAGCCTTGTGGAGCCCCTGTATTGGTGGTTCTAACGCTGGAGTAGCAGTTGCCGAGCTTCACCTGTTGCGTTCTGTTTGTCAGGAAGTCCTTGATCCATGTTCGGAGGGTGGGATCTACTCCGAGCTGCGTCAGATTGGTGTGCAGGATGTCCGGGCAGATCGTGTTGAACGCTGAGCTAAAATCCAGGAACAGAATCCTAGCGTAGGAGGCAGGGTTGTCCAGGTGCTCGGTGATGTATGCCAGGCTGGCATTGATGGCGTCCTCCACGGATCTGTTTGCCCTATAAGCAAATTGGAGCTGGTCGAGGTGGGCGTCCGTGTACCTCTTCAGGTGGGCAAGGACCAGCCGCTCAAGGAGCTTCATAATGTTGGAAGTTAGGGCCACTGGTCGGAAGTTGTTGTGCTCAGTGCTGCCAGGTTTTTTGGGGACTGGTACAATTGCGGACCGCTTAAAACAGGAGGGGACTGTGCCGTCCGATAAAGAACGCTCGAATAAGGAGGTGAGCACAGGGGCTAACTGATCGGCACAGGTTCTCAGGCAGTTCGACGACACTACATCTGGGCCAGAAGACTTCCTGGGATTCAGCTTCCGGAGGTGCCGGAGTACCTCTAGTTCGTGAACAACAACAGGAGCCAGGGCGCCAAGTTCACCCGCAGGGGGGGTCCCCTTAGCCATGGCTGTTTGGTCCTCGTGCTGGTTAGGTTGTTGCTCGAACCTACAATAGAACTCATTGAGTTCCTCCGCCAGCCTGAGACTCGGGGTCGCAGACTGAGGTACGGGTTTGAAGTTCGTGGCTGCTCTCAGGCCCTTCCATACCTCCCGTGTATTGTTTGATTGGAGACAGAGCCCCAGCTTATCGGAGTAGGCCCTCTTTGCTAATCGCAGTTCTCTTTTAAGGGCGTACCTGGCATCTCTGTATTTCTCAGGGGAGCCAGACCTGTGCGCTTCCTCCTTGCGTTTCCGAAGTCGGCGGAGCTTGTCATTAAACCAAGGCTTGTTGTTGGGGAAGACCCTGAAGGTCTTGGATGGAATACACGCCTCTTCGCAGAAGCTAATGTAGGAGGTGACATTCTCAGCCCATTCCTCGAGGGAGGGTGCCACCAGGGTCGACCAGTCGGTGGTATCAAAGCAAGCTTGGAGTTCCAGTTTTGCCTCTGCTGTCCATTTTTTGGTGGTTTTGACTGTGGGCTTAGAGGTCTCCAGTAGCCTCCTGTAAGTGGGGATCAGGTGGATTGTGTTATGGTCGGAGTTACCCAGGGGGGCTCCTTGGATGGCCTTGTATGCGTTCTTATGGACCGTGTAACAGTAGTCCAGGGTGTTACCGTTCCTGGTGGGGCAGGTTATGTGCTGCTTGTAGCGGGGCATCTCATGTCGTAGGTTCGCCTTGTTAAAGTCGCCCAGGATGACATGTTGCCTGGCATGGGTTGAGTGCTAACTGATACCAGAAAATTTGCCCTTTCAATTGACTTTTACGTTTTTGTTGTATGTAATATTTTCATTCCTTATCAATAAAATGCCTTTTAGGCCATCAACAAGCAAGAAAATCCTCAGGATGATGAAGAGGGCCTCAGGGAAGGATGTTTCCAACCGCGAGATACAGTCACTGCAATGTATTGATTTATTTTTTCCCCTCTTTAAAGGTAACTCAGAAGTATAGACGACTTCTAGTTTTCATAAATCTGCACCAAAGGAGTCAGTTTACATGGGAACTTTTTAGCCACATGCTTGTATTTGATAAAAGAGCTTAGACGTATATTCAGAAAGGGTGAGACAATCAACAGCATGCACATTATTTTGTTACGTAACCAACAGCAGGAAGAAGTATGTGAGAAAAGCAGGTTTAGCAGACTGTAGACAGTCCGCACTTTACTTGCTGGAGGACTTTTGCCACCATTAATAGGATTTGACATTAAAGCATCCCACTCTCCTGGGGCAATGCACAGCTGTGGAGTCTAGGCAGGTAGGGAGAATGTCAATCTGTACAAAAAGTAGGTGAAAAAGTACTGTTAAAATCATTCTGAGGATTTTCTTGCTTGTTGATGGCCTAAAAGGCATTTTATTGATAAGGAATGAAAATATTACATACAACAAAAACGTAAAAGTCAATTGAAAGGGCAAATTTTCTGGTATCAGTTAGCACTTAACCCATGCCAGGCAACATGTCATTTGTCACAGTGTCTTGTCACTCTATCATGACAGCTATAATGTATTAATGTATTGTTTTTGGGAGGGGGGGGGGGGCTTCTAGACAGATCTTGTCATGGCACTGCCAAGGTGCCAATCATCCATATGATTGGGACTTTTTATCCTCCATATCAAAGATCACGTGAAACAATGCAATGGATGCAATCACTATCTCCTCCTCAGGGTCAGCTGTAGACACCACTGGTGCCATTCACATTGCAAGGGAGACACACAGGTCAATTGTTAGCACTTGGCCTACAGCGTCTCCATGGACACATAAACATCTCCAAATCCAGTCATGGTGGATCAGCGTCTCCATGGACACAAACATCTTCAAATCCAGTCAAGGTGGATCAGGCGACAGTTGCCTAATGTTAGAGATAGCTTTCTTGGAACACTGTACATCAAGGTGTACAGTAAACACCACTTTGTGATTCAGCGCATCGAAACCTATCTAAGGAATAGGAGCACATATCCTTACTGTCCTCCCAGGGATGACGGTAAGGACATGTGCTCCTATTTCTTAGATAGGTTTTGATGTGCTGAATGTGTGCATGTTTGTGCTATGCATGTTACAGGGCCAGAGTTAGGACACATGCAACACTAGGATATCTCTGCGCGGTGTATGTGACTACGCAAGAGACTTTATTCTTGTAACGAAGATCCCAGCTTTTAACTTAGCTGTAGCATTGATTGCTGCATGATTTTTGTGAATACATTCGTATGAGGATTTGCATGAGTGTGCGGAAGTTCATTTTGACTTTGCTGTTTTGCTTGCCACACCCCTTCCAGACCCTCCCTATTGCATCTGCAAGTGTTTAAACATCCTAGCTCGAGGTAAGGAGCCTGGATTTTGTGGGGGTTTTTTTTAACCTCATAGTGATTGCATTGTATATACTGTTTCAGCATAATTATTTTGCAGCCATGAGAGAAAAATATGGTACAGGGGTTGTAAACAGGCAAATGAATGAATGCACAGAATTATCTAAGAGGAAAAATGTGAGTGTAAAGCCAATCAGGGACATAACAACATTACGTAACAGGACCACATTAATGCTGAGGACAGGGAGGCCATGGAACATGAGGCAGCGTGTGCATGTCATATGTACTTTGTTAGTGAATTTACAGAGGAATGTGCAGAAAGGAAGCCAGACTAAAGAGACTCAATAGGAACACTATGGAATGGGAAGCTGGAGTTTCCTGTGCTGTACACAAGACACACAAGTGCAGGAGAGAAGCAGGTGGCTTCAGAGGAACATTAGCTGAACATGAGATGACAATGGCGTATCGAAAGATTGAACTGAATCTTGAAAAAGAACACTGGTCATATTCAGCAATGTTTCACCAGGCAAGTCAGACAGAAACTATTCATTTCAAAACCATTTTCCTCCAGGAAATTACTATCTGTACCACACATATTACCTGCAGAATAGACTCTGCTACTTATATTCATTACACATTTCCATTATTGTGTAAGATCTACCACAGCTGCTGGAGTTCAGGGACTAGACTTAAACAGCGGGAGCACTTATCCCTGTATAATATATGGATACGGGGTAGCCATTGCCCTTCAGCCTCCACTTCCACCTTTCTTAAAACATTTCTGTCATATACATCAGTACTACACAAGTCAAGTCATTTTGTCTTTTAAAGTGGGATTATACTCCTAAAGCTAACATTTCAGTAATTACCCTTAGTTATATAAAATAACATAAGTAAGCATTCCCACATATTCCCTGTGTGTAAAAAAAAACATTGTTTTTACTGCTCGCTTCTCTTATATAATTGGCAAAGGCAAATGTAATCATTGCCAGCTGAAGCTCTCTGAGGAATGTGTCTTCACTCTGCCCCCTCCCTCTCCTAAACAGACATGCCTCCCTGGCAACAGCTGAGGTTCTTCAGCAGAAAAGGAGAGGAGGCAGAGTGAAGACACATGCCACGCTAGTAATGATTACATTTGCAGATTACCAGAGATAATGAAGCTTCTCCTGCTCTCTGACAAGAAACAGAACATTCATGTTGCGCTTTTCTCCTGGTGGACTCACCAGAGCTGCAGACATTTCAGGCACGCTCCGTGGGCAACCACGATCATTACTGATCTATACCCTTTACTGTTTTATGTACTGGCTTGAGCTGGGGTTCAAACCCTTGTCAAAGGGCTCAAATCCCACATCAAAGACAACAGCCTTACCAGTACACTATCCAACTGCAGTGGAAAAACATAAGGAATGTGTGGGAATGCTTTCAACTGTTCTTTTATGTAGCTAAGAGTAGTTAGCGAAATTAAAAAGTATCTTTGCATCTCAGTTTGACACTTTGAATATTGCCTTGAAAGTCAAATGACAAATCTTTCCCAACAATATCAGAGTTTAGAGTACAGACTGTCCAACTGCTTAGATCTTGCACAAGTAATTCGCTACACATAGCAGGATGTGCTGCAACTCTTATAACACACATGGAGTAACCAGTAAACTCACACCACGCCCAATCAGCACTTTGCTCATAACAATTCTGTTGAGTAACTGTATTTGTTCCTGCAGATAAACCCAAGGTAAAACAATTGAGATACTGTTCGAAAAAAACCTACTTTATAGAATGCATGATAACCCAATAGCCAAAAGGGATAAAAAAAAAAAATCTGAATTACAGAGGTGCATATGCTTCAACCCACCACTCAGCTATTTCTCAAGTATCCCCT
Source organism: Hyperolius riggenbachi (assembly GCF_040937935.1). NCBI lineage: Eukaryota > Metazoa > Chordata > Amphibia > Anura > Hyperoliidae > Hyperolius > Hyperolius riggenbachi. Next base: position 537,172,458 of record NC_090646.1, on the reverse strand, counting down.
TCCTACCGCCTAGCCTCCCTTCCCAATGTAAACATTTTCCTAACGCATAGTCCTAGCATCAACACTAAATCCTTCATGATTACCAACTCCAGCGGAAAAAAAATTATGACATAATGATTGGTATGTGTAGTAGAGCTAAGAAATAAAACATTAGGAGCAGAGATATGAGTCTAATGTTGTTTCCAGTACAGGAAGAGTTAAGAAACTCCAGTTGTTATCTATGAAAAAAAGCCATGGAGCTCCATGACTTTCAAATCCGCAGAGAGCTCTGTCTTCTGAAGCTTGTTATCTCAAGTGTCTGTCAATGTTATTTCTTTTTCTCTTGAGAGGACAGGTCAATAGTTCACAAGACTGCTCTGTAAAAACATTTAGATTGCTGAGTGTAGTGTGTAAACTGCAAATATTAGAGAGTGATACAATGTTATAAAAAACACTATATAACTGAAAATAAAAATATGAGAATATTTTCTTTGCTACTAATCTTCTAGTAATTATCCGTACTACACAACCAATTCATTATATCATAATTTTTTTTAGCTTCAGTGTCTCTTTAACTTACAATTTTTCCTTACACCAAACTTTAGATACTTCTTGGCAGCAGAGTTCCTTCCCCATCATAGAGCAGATCACATGACTCTACCCACCTCCTCCATCTGCTTAAAGAGTAACGTTCCTGAATAAAATAGCTTAATTTTGACAGTATTACTTTATAAATTATTTAGTCAATGTTTGCCCACTGTAAAAATTTTCTTCAACCTCATTTACATTCTCAAATGCATAACAGATAGCGACATCTTCTACTGCTATACTGCTAGAAAGATGTATCACTGTGGAATTTTTGTTTGATGCTGACAAGTCTACAGACACTGCCAGGGTGAGGGTGGAAAGGCTTTAGGAGCTTTTTCTACATAATAAGCAGGAGCAGATATACAAGACTGTGTTCTGTAGTGTTGCAGCTCAGTTTCCAAAGTATTTAACCACTTCCCTACGTCCCTCCAAAATCCCATATCTCCTCGCAGGAACGTAGCTACTATGTCCCATGAGGCTACGCACTCCCACTCGTTACCGCACTTGTTACCACTGTCGAACGTTAGCCAGGAGATGAATGAGTGGGAACGCAGTTCCCATTCATCAATCTCTGCCCCCGTATGAATGGTCGCAGACATCAAAAAACAACGCCGCGATCATTTGTTTACATCCGGCGGAAGCCATGCGCACATTGCTTCCTATTTAGCGTACTATAGGTACTTCCTATTTAGTGTACTATAGGTATGCAATAAGAAGTAATGCGCAAGGACATCTTGTGGCCAAACAGTAACGTTACATCTACAAACTTTTTTTTTTACATCTAAAATTAACCCCTAACCTCTCACACTCCCCAATAGTTAACCAAAACATTTTGGGTAAAAAAAAAAATATATATATATATATATATACCTTAGGGACTGAATTTTTTTTACTATGTATGTTACTGTTACTTTTTAAATTAAAGTCTTGTAATTAGGGATGGACGCAAAACTGAAAAAATGCACTTTTATTTCCAAATAAAATATTGGCGCCATGCATTGTATTAGGGGAGCATTTTAAATGTTGCAATAACTGGAACAAATGGGCAAATAAAATGTGTGGGTTTAAATTACAGTAGCATGTTTTATTTTAAAACTATAATGGCCGAAAAAGGAAATTATTAAGTTTTTCCATTTTTTCTTATTTTTCCTGTTAAAATGCAGTTGGAATAAAATAATTCTTAGCAAAAGTACCCCCCAAACAAAGCCTAATTGGTGGTGAAAAAAACAAGATATAGATTGTTTTGTTGTGGTAAGTAGTAATAAAGTTATAGGCGAATGAATGAAAGGAGCGCTGACAGGTGAGAATTGCTCTGATTTTTTAAGGTGAAAAACCCAAGGAGTAGTTAAACCCCCAGCTGAGGAAAGAGGTGGGTGGGATCAGGTGGTCTGGGCATAAATGGGAGAGTTGCTGCCCCTTCATAGCTTCTTCCTGACCACCTCCTCTGCGTGAAGATGGAATATTAGGACATCACAACATAAAGCATGGCAGGAATACATACTGGTGGAGAGATGTCCTTACCTTCATGCTGAGAGAGATAAGATGATGGTAAAAGAGTAGCAGAGATCACTGGCCAACAGAACGTGCAGTGTACAAGTGCAAGCTACACCACTTAGGGAGTATATGTGATGACACCGTCACTGGTGAGGAACAGCCTGTTACACAATGTCAGACTAGGAATCATACTGTCGAGCTTCCTGCCTTTGTGGAAACATTATACTGTAACAAGACAGGAAACCCATAAATGCTCACTGTTTTCCCCCAAGCTGAGGACACGGTATGACCACGTTATTGTTTATTTTATAGACCTTGTACATGAGTACAACACATGCGGCAATACTAAGACAAGCAACAATAGCACATGAGAAATTTCTTCCCGCTATTGTGTCCGGGTCAAGGAATTACTATCGCCTGTTAAATCTTCTCTACAGAGCAGAAAGTATTTCCTATCATTTTTATTTGGGCTACATTTAATTATTTATTGAGTTACACTGCAGAATGGTGTAAATATGAAATGTACCAGCAGTGACACAAGGGCGATAGCTCTTCTGTCTTGTATTTACATTTGTGGAAGGACACAGAGGACAATGACAAATGTTTCATGCACTTTCAGACTATCGATGGTTTTCTTACACTTATATCCTGGCCCATGACGTCAATATAGGGGTGATTTGTTAAAACCAAGGTAAACAGAAATGAAATGTGATTCAGGTAAAATCCTTGTCACATTGTTTATTGAAAAAAGGTCCGCAAGAATGCCCAAGGTCATGCATGAAGAAGTTCATATGGTCACATTACAGATTTATTGGCTTCCCAACCCTGTCCTCAAGTACCACCAACAGTGCATATTTTGTGGAAATCCACAGAGGTAGTTAATCAGCTCTGCTGAGACACTAATTACCCCACCTGTGCATGTTTGTGGTTCCCTGCAAAACATGTACTGTTGGTGGGCCTTGAGGACAGGGTTGGGTAGCCCTGACTTAAAGCGGAATGAAACCCAGCATTTCTTCTTTGCTCAAAAAGATTATTTACAGCACATTATATACTACTACCATTTTTTTTTTACTAGAACAGCATTGAACGAGTTAAAACACAGCAGTGTTCTCCCCAGAATTTGTTTTCCAGCCGGGTGGCAATAAAAAGTAGCCGGGTGGCATGAAAAAGTAGCCGGGTGGGGCAATATGAGAGAATACAGGGCAGGTGCTTCTGTGCACAATTTTGCTTGCAGCAGATGAGGAAGTGAGCCGATGACAGCCGGGTGCTCACTAGAACTAGCCGGGTAGAGCACCCGGCTAAATGAGCCTGGGGAGAACACTGCACCGGATTTACAAGCTCAGTGCAGAGAAAACTGGACACATCAGACAATTCTGACAGACAATCTGAAAGCATTTCTGCCTTCAATACAAGATGAATAAAACCAGTTATGAATAAAATGCAAAGTCAGCTCTCAGAGCAAAAAAATGTACTTTGGGAACTTGCAATTTCTAAATGAATAATAATACTTATGCACAAAAGCAAATATGATAACCGTATGGCATATAAGAAGTAGGAAAACATGTTTTTATTGAATATTATGTCAGGGTTTTATACCAATTTAAAGGATACCAGTAGCCCTGAAAAAAAAAAAGTTGCATACTCACCTAAGAAGATGGAACACTCTGGATCCCTTAGAGCCTTACCAGGGGGCAACCATGGGATGCAGAGAGGAATGGGAAGGCTTCCCTGTTGCAGTGGTCCAACTTAAATGTTGAAGAAGCTTTTGAGTCTCCTTGGAAGGCTTTGGATGTACTTACAAAGATGAGCTGCTTCGTATTGTGCATTGACAACCACGGACTCGCATGTGCACAGTATGGTACCACTTGTCTTCAGAAGTCAGAGTACTTCCAAAGCAACAGCTGACTCTTGGGTGCATGTAGGAATAACTTTATTTATCAAATATCAAAACGCCAATGGATAAAAACCATACATATAGTATATTAATTTACCCCAAAATATCAATACCACCCCCCTCTCTAAAACATGACATAACAAAAACCCTATAAAGAGACCATCTTACTAACACCCTAAATTGCACAAAAATAGCACCAAAATAGTGCTTTTAGAGGCTGCTGTCCTCTAAGCTCTCAAAAATTGTATATACACCGGCTGGTATGTAAAGTTCATCAAAAGAAGCGACACTAGTGTCAATCCTGGTTAAACCAATTGGCTACTATGGCAGCAAGATCCAGTCCTGGTTGCCCAGTTACACAACAGGAAATATCACAGAACAGTCAGGAAACATCAGAGGGCATCCATCTTTGTTAGTATTGGAATCAATCGCAGTCCTCCAAAAGACATGCCAAAGCAGTAAGCTTGCAAAATGGTCACTTGAAATGCTCTTTCTGATTCCAGCTTCAAGGTTATTTATTCATTCATGTGAATTGCACAAGACAAGGCAACGCAAAGCCAGCATAGAAACATGCAGATTAGAAACATGCAGAAAGAGCATTTCAAGTGACCATTTTGCAAGCTTACTGCTTTGGCATGTCTTTTGGAGGACTGCGATTGAGTCCAATACTAACAAAGATGGATGCCCTCTGATGTTTCCTGACGGTTCTGTGATATTTCCTGTTGTGTAACTGGGCAACCAGGACTGGATCTTGCTGCCATAGTAACCAATTGGTTTAACCAGGATTGACACTAGTGTCGCTTCTTTTGATGAACTTTACATACCAGCCGGTGTATATACAATTTTTGAGAGCTTAGAGGACTGCAGCCTCTATAAGCAATATTTTGGTGCTATTTTTGTGCAATTTAGGGTGTTAGTAAGATGGTCTCTTTATAGGGTTTTTGTTATGTCATGTTTTAGAGAGGGGGGTGGTATTGATATTTTGGGGTAAATTAATATACTATATGTATGGTTTTTATCCATTGGCGTTTTGATATTTGATAAATAAAGTTATTCCTACATGCACCCAAGAGTCAGCTGATTTTTGTACAATTACTATTTACCTATACTGACATGGTGCATGTGGGAATTCATAACATATGTTACTACCTGTAGATCCTTTAACCACTTCACCACTGAGGGGTTTTACCCCCTGAGCACCAGAGCAATTTTCACCTTTCAGCGCTCCTTCCATTCATTCGTCTATAACTTTATCATTACTTATCGCAATGAAATGAACTATATCTTGTTTTTTCCGCCACCAATTAGGCTTTCTTTAGGTGGGACATTATGTCAAGAATTATTTTTTTCTAAATGTGTTTTAATGGGAAAATAGGAAAAATGTGGGGAAAAAAATTATAGTTTTTAAATAATGCATGCTACTGTAATTAAAACCCATGAAATTTATTTGCCCTTTTGTCCCGGTTACTTAAACCATTTAAATTATGTCCCTATCACAATGTTTGGTGCCAATATTTTATTTGGAAATAAAGGTGCATTTTTTTCAGTTTTGCGTCCATCCCTAATTACAAGCCCATAGTTTATAAAGTAACAGTGTTATACCCTCTTGACATAAATATTTAAAAAGTTCAGTCCCTAAGGTAACTATTTATGTATTTTTTTAAATTGTAAATTTTTGAATTTTTTTTTAATTACAAAAAAAAAAAAAAAATGGGGATTGTGGGAGGTAATGAGTTAATTTTTTTGTGTAAAAATCATTTATTTGGATGTGAAAAATGTGTAGGGTGTAGTTTACTATTTGGCCACAAGATGGCCACAGTAACTTTTTGTTTTAATGCGACCTCCAAGCTTCCTTCCGGAAGCTTGGAGGAAGTATAAGGAGGCTGGACACGTGAGTTTTTTCTCACAATGATCACGCTGCCCATAGGAGAGCAGCGGATCATTGTGGGGCTTAGATCAACGAACGGGAATGGATTTTCCCGTTCATTGATCTCCGGGCGAGCGGGCGGCGGCGTGTTTACTAGCGGCGGGTGGCGTGTTTACGAGCGGGAGCGCGGACAGCGTCGGGAACGCGGAAAGTACGGATTTCTCCGTCCCTGGAGGTTAAAGGATGGAAAAAGGGACGGAGAAATTCGTACGGGCGGGGGTAAAGTGGTTAAGGTGGAGGAGACCACCTGGTTTTTTGAGGTTATTTCCTGTGTGGGTGCCCATTTCCTGTTCTTTTACACACACTTCCAAAGCAACCCTCGTAGATACAGCCGGTGGGAAATTTAAACGTGGGACAGCGGGGAAATGAAGAGACCGAGAGAGGACCGGAAAGGCTCTATAGCAGTGATGGCTAACCTTGGCACTCCAGCTGTGGTAGAACTATAAGTCCCATGAAGCATTGCAATACTCTGACACTTCTAAGCATAACTCGCGGAGGCAGAGGCATGATGGGATTTGTAGTTTTGTCACAGCTGGAGTGCCAAGGTTAGCCATCACTGCTCTATAGGATGCAGAGCCTTCCCTCTTCTTATGTGAGTATGTAAGTATTTTTATTTATTAGAAGGCTACAGGTATCCTTTACCCAAAGCGATCACAAACAACTGATCAGGCAGTAGTGTTTGTGTTAATGTAGCTCAAGTGCACTTATACTTAAAGAGTACTAATGTGTCTTAGAATGGGGCCCTGGTCAATACTGCAGTATGCTTGCATTATTGATTTACTCCTTTTTTAAGATACTATCATGTCAACCTCATTTATGCACAGTACAAGCTGTATACTTATAGTAAGCTACCTATAGTGTGTTCTTAATCTTGTTTGCTGCTTTATTACCACAATTACTGGGAATCTTGTAACACGTAAATCATTCTTTTCACTTGCTGTATTATTAAGACACACATTTTAGCAGGAAATTTTAAATCAGGGTTTAAAGTTAGCATTTATTGGCTAACTTTATAGAGAGATTGTTGGCCACAAAATCAAATTCCATTTACCCAGCCTGCAACCCTACCCTGCATTGCAAGCAATCTAATCTATTCAGAAATGTTACATCTTATCTCAGTCAGCCTGGCTCTATTTTAACCACTGCCAATGAGAAGGAAGCTTGTCATCACCCCTCCCACATTCCTGCCCCTCACCGATTGGCTGAGGGCAGTTCAGGGCTAAGGGATTGGCTGAGGGCAGAACAAAAAAAAAGTAAGGGAGGAAATGACATCAGAATTGTCTTCAGTTAGACGGAATCAAGATGGTAAATGGCAGGAACAGAGTTATCTTTATTTACTATATAAAATCCACTGAAATCAAAATGTGGACAATACAATACATATGTTATGTAAATAGAACAAGTAGTTATCTACTTGCAGTGGCTTGCAAAAGTATTCGGCCCCCTTAAAGTTTTCCCCATTTTGTCACATTACTGCCACAAACATGAATCATTTTTATTGAAATTCCACGTGAAAGACCAATACAAAGTGGTGTACACATGAGAAGTGGAATGAAAACCATACATGATTCCAAACATTTTTTTTACAAATAAATAACTGCAAAGTGGGGTGTGCGTAATTATTCGCCCCCCTGAGTCAATACTTTGTAGAACCACCTTTTGCTGCAATTACAGCTGCCAGTCTTTTAGGGCATGTCTCTACCAGCTTTGCACATCTAGAAACTGAAATCCTTGCCCATTCTTCTTTGCAAAACCGCTCCAGCTCAGTCAGATCAGATGGACAGCGTTTGTGAACAGCAGTTTTCAGATCCTGCCACAGACTCTCAATTGGATTTAGATCTGGACTTTGACTGGGCCATTCTAACACATGATTATGTTTTGTTTTTCCATTGTTGCCCTGGCTTTATGTTTAGGGTTGTTGTCCTGTTGGAAGATGAACCTCCGCCCCAGTCTCAAGTCATTTGCAGACTCCAAGAAGTTTTCTTCCAAGATTTCCCTGTATTTGGCTCCATCCATCTTCCCATCAACTATAACCAGCTTCCCTGTCCCTGCTGGGGGAGCATGATGCTGCCACCACCATATTTGACAGTGGGGATGGTGTGTTCTGAGTGATGTGCAGTGTTAGTTTTCAGCCACACATAGTGTTTGCATTTTGGCCAAAAAGTTCCATTTTGGTCTCATCTGACCATAGCACCTTCTTCCACATGGTTGCTGTGTCCCCCACATGGCTTGTGGCAAAATGCAAACGGGACTTCTTATGCTTTTCTGTTAACAATTGCTTTCTTCTTGCCATTCTTCTATAAAGGCCAACTTTGTAAAGTGCACGACTAATAGTTGTCCTATAGACAGATTCCCCCACCTGAGCTGTAGATCTCTGCAGCTCGTCCAGAGTGACCATGGGCCTCTTGACTGCATTTCTGATCAGCGCTCTCCTTGTTCGGCCTGTGAGTTTAGGTGGACGGCCTTGTCTTGGTAGGTTTACAGTTGTGCCATACGCCTTCCATTTCTGAATGATCGATTGAACAGTGCTCCGTGGGATGTTCAAGGCTTTGAAAATCTTTTTGTAGCCAAAGCCTGCTATAATTTCTCAATAACTTTATCCCTGACCTGTCTGGTGTGTTCTTTGGACTTCATGGTGTTGTTGCTCCCAATAGTCTCTTAGACAACCTCTAAGGCCGTCACAGAGCAGCTGTATTTGTACTGACATTAGATTACACACAGGTGCACTCTATTTAGTCATTAGCACTCATCAAGCAATGTCTATGGGCAACTGACTGCACTCAGACCAAAGGGGGCTGAATAATTACGCACACGCCACTTTGCAGTTATTCATTTGTAAAAAATGTTTAGAACCATGTATGATTTTTGTTCCACTTCTCACGTGTACACCACTTTGAATTGGTTTTTCATGTGGAATTCCAATAAAATTGATTCATGTTTGTGGCAGTAATGTGAAAATGTGGAAAAGTTCAAGGGGGCCGAATACTTTTGCAAGCCACTGTATATATGTGTTTTTCCTGGTATAGTAGGGGGCTGCCCCTGCTGCTTTAAAGTGGATCCAAAATGAAAAACTAACTATAACAAGTAATTTGTCTATATATCTTATCTAAAAAGTTTAGATAGTTTACACAGCAAATCTAGCTGTAAACATCTTCAAAAGTTTATGATTATTTATTCCTGTAATACAATGAGGGCAGCCATGTTCTGTTTGTCACATTGTCACAGGCTGAGGGCTGGAGATGCTATCAGCTTACCTGTGTGTAAATTCAGTCCCCTCTCCTCCTCCCTCCTCCCCTCTGCCTCTGAAATCTATGGCTAGTAACCTCCTCCTCCCCAGACTGAGCTCCCATAAGCCCTTGCTACCATGCCAAGGCACTGTGAAAAGCTGTGAGCGAGGCTTGTTTAGTTTATAGGGAATTAAAGAGTATTAAAACAAAACAAAAAAAGTATTTGGTTTGAGGAATGCCCTATAAACAATATGAAAGGAACACAATTATGCAATGAGTAAAAGTTTATCTCGGATCCACTTTAAAGAAAAGCGTAAGCTTTCGATAAATAAGCTGTTTCATGCAAAATTATCTCAATTGTCTACTAGGGTCAACACGTTAAAGTTAGGTACCATTGTGGTGGTGAAAGTGGTAAAGAATGCATAAAACAGCAATGTACTTCTTGGAAAAAATAGGTAATGCTTCTTTCAGGCACCATAGTAATGTGGAGATTGAAGTTGCAGCATTAGCACAGCACTGATGGCCACCCATTGTCTCTCATATCTGGCCATCCCTGGACTTCTGTAGGAAGACACCAGTAAGGTTGGGCTTTATGGGTCAGAAAAGCAAATATGGCATTGAACTTTCCCTGAACTGTACATAACTATCTATGTAGAGCACTGAACACAAAGACGGACTGAAGGATTCCTTGTGCTATTCCTGGCCTATCTATCGCTTGTGGACAATACAGAAATACAAGGGAACCCCACGACAGCATTATATGCTCATGGCCTTGAGGAAGGGTTGACATTAAACCGATGCACAGCAGGAGGCTGGAGAAACATTCAGTGAGAAACATCAGTCATTTCCCCTTTTTTTTCAGCTGGCAACATGGAAGCATTTAAACACTCCAGGCAAGACACACTTGTAGATACAGTTATACGAGGATGCTTCATATTGTTAAAACACAGATTAGAAATTTCAACAAGCGGCAATTTATTATAGTATAAAAAAATCATAACTAGAAAAATACTAGCAGACATTTCAGGTGGAAAGCAGCACGTTTTATGGCTGCTGCTCGGAAAGTAATATCACGCTGGCTAATTCAATTACAAAGTAGCAGTTTTAAGTCTAACCATAAGACATTTCATTCTGCAGAACTGTAAATACACTGAGCTGCTCTGATTTATGGGAAATAAAAGACAGTAAAAGTGCCATCGAGTGAACAAAGTAAAACTAGGTAAAAAAAAAAAGAAGAGAGGAATATGATCCTTTCAATTGCCTATTTGCAGGATGCCTGCTGCATTGCTTCTGCAAATACTATGCAGGAGATCTTACGCAGCTCTACTGATTAAAATTACCCACCAACCAGCCAGCCAGCTGAGACTCTGCATAGACACAGTCAGGCCTGAAATTCAATTTCAGAAGCTTGTCTTTCTAATGAGTACACTGGCCACCAGTAGGGCTCTGCACAAAAATGACCTTGCCCATAGGAATCCTCCATTCTCAGATTGGAAAATGAAAAAAACTGTTTTAAGTTTGTCAGAATGGATTTCTGGACCTTCAAGGCTTGTACGGGAATTAGTCTTAAAATGTGTTTCAGTTGTAAATGTTTAAAGCAAATCTGTCTTGGGTAGATGTAAGGAGAACACTGTGCACACTCTGCAAGATCATACGTATGTTGGTGGACCTGATTTCTGCATCTCCAGACTCCTCTGCTTCTGAGGTCCATGTCTCCGTTTCCCAGGGTTACAGGTGCTGCCTTCTCTGATAGAATGATGTAACCTCTCAGCTAGGACTAGTGTCTCTTCTTATCTCATCTGCTATAATGCAGTACAATCTGATCCGAGGTTATATGACTATGCACTTTCCTGCTTGCTAGACACTGCCAAGTACTGATCATAGATAATACATACCTGGCAACCCTTAATATCACTCGACATTTACCTGAAAGCCAACTATAATGCAAATGGGACTCACATAAATAATTTATTTTTACTCTATTTTTATGAAGATAATCGCAGTAGGATTTTCTACAAATCTCAATCAAGCACTATAATACATAAAGAAGAACGCGGACATGTGTGCAGTGCTCATCTGCTACTAGCTAGCTCAGATAAAGGTCATTTCATTGTTCCCATCTACTGCTAGAAATTGCTCAACTTGATTCCATCAGATAGATTTCTAAAGGACTTGTCATTTCATTAGTTTCTCATAATCATATATGGATAGATGGAGTAGAATCAATAAGCAGCAGTGGTCAGAACTTGTTAAATTCACCAAATTGATACGGACAGATGGGGGGAGGGAGGGTTTAAGAAGCAGTTAAGGCAGCTAAGATGAATAGTACAGAGCCTTGATAACCCTTTGCTGTCAGGCAAATCTCAATTAGGTTATTCAGATTCTATTGAAATTTAAAAAAAAAAAAAGTAGCTGATGGGCGCAACTGATCCAGAGAGTTCATGTTATCGTTGGTTTCCTTAAAGGGAGTCCTTAAAGGGAATTCAAAAAAAAAAGAACAGATACTCATCTAAGGAGAAGGAAGGTTCTGGGTCCTGCAGAGCCTTCCCGGTCTCTTCAAGGCTCCCCCAGTAGCAGTCTATGACCCATGGAATACTGCTCTCTTCCGCGCTAGGCTGCTTTCGGGAGTCTTTGGAAGCACCCTTTCTCGCTCCCTCGTGTGTGCGCAGTACAGAGCCGCTGGTGTTTGGGAGCCCGAGTGCTTCCAAAGACTTTCTGCGATTCAAACGGAGGAGCCTATGGAGGAAGGAGGACACCTGGAGGAGAATGGGAAGGCTCTATAGGACCCGAGCCTTCCTTAGGTGAGTATCTCTTTGTTTTTATTTTAACGTCAGACTTCCTGTAAAGAAATGATTGTTGCGCTTGGATTTTTTTTTTTTTATAGATATGATCTGAATAATTTTATCGATATGGAGATATGGTCGCGAGTTGCGTTCTTTGGTGGTGTGGATGGATTAAATACAATCTTTTCTTTCAATCTGATTGGTCTTATCGAGAATATGGTAATTCGCAAAAAATTGTAGTATTGATGTGCACATTTATTTAGATACATTTATCTGTCTATTCATTACCATGTTAATTGATGACAGTTGAAACAGCCAGTCTTAATTAATGCTATTCTGGTTTGATAGTTGGGATTCCTGGACCATTGAAACATGCGCTGCACATTCCCAGGAGACAGATAATCAATGGTCTGTCATTCCTGCCTTGTGGTTTGATTCTGGCACTTCTATTCTATGATTCTCTGGTTTGAGCTTTGACCTTTTCATCATCAAGAAGTCTGAATTTATCCCCTATAGTGGCAGTTTTGGGAAGAGTTATATAAAATAATTCAGGTATTATACATAGGAAAGAACAATAGCAGTCAGCTGTATAGACTCCATCCCTGTGTATTGTTGACAATGGGGGACACCTGTACTTAACTATTAAGTTAAGTCACCCAAAGTGATTACAACAAACTGTTCTGGGTGATGAAAATCTGGCATGCAGGGACTTAACTACAAATCATGGGGGCCCAGCAAAACTATTGGTCCTCTTCACATCCTTTTCGCCATCTACCCTTGGTGACCCCATCAGCCTGGAAGCCTAACTGCCAGTGTGGCCATCATAATCCTCCACACATAACAAGTTTGGCCACAACAACTCCTGATTTGAATGATGGGCCCGTGAACTGGAGGCATGTAGAGCAAGAAGCTGAGGTCCCCAAAACTCTGGGCTTTTCTGCTGCTGCAGGGTCTGCTCCCCCTATAGCTATACCCCTAGTAGCATGTGTATTTGCAGTGGTGACAATGGCAAAGGTGTCTTAGCTCTGGCTTTGAACTCTCTAGCACTCTATTCGGCCTGAGGAAGTGGGCTGAGACCCATGAAAAGCATTGCCAAGTGCACATTAAAGTACGTTGCTTACTACTCTAATTTGTCATCCTTGAGGTAAGCCACCTCGGGGGTTTTTTTCATCTTATTGTTTTTTTTCACACAGTTTTATCATACCCTGGGTGCCTCTTTTCCCCTTTGTGTTACCTACCGTTCCTCAGGAGGGGAATTCTATTTGGTCAGGTGGCTGATACCAGCCCACACAACCATCTAGAACCTTTTGCACCAAGAGACCGTCCGCCTCCAGTTTGACTGGACACCCGGGCGGAGTCGGGTTTGTGCACCTCCACCTGCCCACAGTGGTTGATTGCACTCCTACAACCTCCCTCTTATGAGTACCGCTATCTACTTTACTTCAATTGTCCATTGTTGTGACTTAATGTACCATCGGACCTCCTGTTGTCTCTGTGTTTTCTTTATTTACTTCCAGGGTGTTTTCTGTTCACCTTACCCATCTGTTTAACAAAATGTAGTATGCACATTATACCTAGGGGCCATTGTGTTTCATTTCGATAAGTCAGTCCCCTAGCAATCTCAATGGCAAATATGTTCCTTAGCCTAAAACGTTTGGACACCTCACTAATGGTGTCTGAAACTGCCCATACAAAAAGTCGCCAGAGGTGATTTTTAAATAACTTCACGGCTTAAGAAATCTCTAAAGAGGCTATTATAATAACGATACAGTTCCATAAACCAGCAGGATGTTTTTCTTTCTGAGTCAATTTATAGCTGAGAAATGGTAAAGAGATTCCACATTTAACATGCACTTCTAATTATCGCCTGAAGCAACGCAGCAATTTAAGAAGGGTTTTGTATCTACAGATACACAGGTGCATAGTGAAAAACAGAGAGCTGGGTTCTTGTAAGCAAGATTTAGCAAGAGCCAAGCATGATACTGCACACATGGGTGCTAGTGACAGCAGCTCTAACATATTTTATTCCTAGCGAGAGAAAGCGGCCTAAATCTAGCTGTGCCATATAAAAACAAGCCCTTATTTCTGGAATATCCTTATAAGAGGAGTCCTCAAAAGCTGAATTCACTGTATTTCTGCTCTGGCACAGGGGAAAGTGCTGAGGATGCTTACATTTATTTATTTATGCTGCAATGTGTATCTCCAGTCATGGCTACAGATCAAAACAATTGCTAACAAACTGAGAGGGCAGCCTGAGCTTCTGCACATCTAAATAAAGCAGCGGAGTGCTCCAAACTCAGGCCAGCAGGACGAAAAAAAGCCTCTCGTTTGTCAGCCAAGAGTGAGATGTAAATAGCTGAAGCACAATGTTTACCTGGAGACTTGGCAAACGTATGCGCAAAGGTCATCCAATTTCCAAAGTGCAAAATGAGATTTTTTTTTTATCGTTTGCTCTTTGTTTATTTTGTGTATCCCTCAAACACACAGCAAAAATACATATAGCTGCAAACCATGCTAAACGTGTATAAGAAAGAAGACTTCCTAATTAAATGAAATAAACATACTTCAACGAAGTGTATTTTTATATCTCATCCCCAGGCATATCCCTAAGCACATTTCAAGCAGTTCCATCCAATAGCTTAGCAAATACGTTTCTGAAATGTTACCATTTTCTGTGTTAAATTAAGCTTTTGCAGCTAAAAATCAAGTTTAGATGACCAAACACTGTGGGAGGAGCTGCTGTGTGTATTGCCTCACAATGCAGCTTCCGTTGCAAGGGGGAGGGCACAGACTGAATCTCTCTGAGAAGATAGCAGTCTAGTGTAATAACACTCTGTGATGCAGGAAGTGGCCAGGTTCTGGGCTTCTGACAAGTTATCGATTTAACATCAGCTAGAGGTAGGGGTCAATGCATAAACCTATGGTAAAACTGCCATGGACAGGCAGCGTACAGAAATTTTACTGGTGCTTACAGCATTCACGTGATGCACAATGTGCAATTAGCACAGCCTGCTTTACCTGAGTGTAAAGTGCATTGCCACAACAGTGCGTGTTGTGTAAGTAGCATAATGCACGTTATCATGGCAACACAGGATGTACTAATTGCGCAATGAGCTCCACACTACTGTACATGGTAATTTTACAGCTGATTTGTGCAATGATGCCATTGTCCATTAAAGCATACCGCTCTGTTCCAATTATCCTGCAGCAGGTTAACCAACCAGAAGCCAAAGTCTTTGATTGACTACATTTAAAGGGGCACTATGGCAAAAAAATTGTAAAATTTAAAATATGTGCAAACATAAACAAATAAGTATGTTTTTTTCCAGAGTAAAATGAGCCATAAATTACTTTTCTCCTATGTTGCTGTCACTTACAGTAGGTAGTAGAAATATGACAGAAGTGACAGGTTTTGGACTAGTCCATGTCTTCATGGGGGGATTCTCAGGGATTTGATTATTTTCAAAAGCACTTAGTGAATGGCAGTTGCTCTGTCCAAATGCCAAAAAACTGTGTAGCGAGCAGGCAAAGCTGGTCAGCATCATTGTTTAAATCCATTTTAGAGAATATCTTTATAAAGAATAAAAGCCTTGCTGAGAATCCCCCCATGAACAGATGGACAAGTCCAAAACCTGTCGCTTCTGTCATATTTCTACTACCTACTGTAAGTGACAGCAACATAGGAGAAAAGTAATTTATGGCTCATTTTACTCCTGAAAAAACGTACTTCTTATTTGTTTGTTTAGACATATTTTTAATGTTACAATTGTTCACCATAGTGCCCCTTTAAGGCCGCCCATGTGCTAGGTGATGGCGCAGATCTTTTGTCTTCCATGTTGTCTGAGTTACACACCTTACATAAACATACAGCTAGATCAGTCAGAACAGGGGCATAACTAGACATCACTGGGCCCCCATGCGAAACTTTGGAAGGGGCCCCCCACCCCCCTCGCTTTCTGCACAGGAAAACTGAGGACCAATTTTTTTTTAATGTTTTCACCATGCAGATAAAAACACTTAGACCTAAAGGAAATGTCAGGCAATCTATGCTACCCCCAGATCTACTTACTCGGGGTTTCCTCCAGTCCCTTGCAGTCGACAAGTCCCTCATCGCAGCTTTGCTCCCAGTACATACATACACACACAGCCGTATTATTTTACTACATGAGAGCACATGCTATATGGAGGAACAACAATGACATGCTGAACGTAAGATATAGTATTCACTGTAACTTTGGCAAAACATTCAGAATGTCACTGATTGATGCTGTTATTACAGGATCTTGGACTCAGTATGAGACAACAAGCTCTCAATGAGGCAGCGACAGTCAGACATCAATTTTACCCGTTCCACTTTGTCCAGTAATTAGACACCATAAGGTCACTAGCCTGTGTGTGTTAAAGGGAATGTTCAGGGACTGTATAAAAAAATAAAAATCCAAATCCACTTACCTGGGGCTTCCTCCAGCCCGTGGCAGGCAGGAGGTGCCCTAGGCGCCGCTCCGCAGGCTCCCGGTGGTCTCCGGTGGCGAGCCCGACCTGGCCAGGCCAGCTGCCAGGTCGGGCTTCTTCTGCGCTCCAAAGTGCGTGTCACTCATGCGCGCTGACGTCATCGGACGTCCTCCGGGCTGTACTGTGCAGGCTCAGTAAATCTGAGCCTGCGCAGTACAGCCCGGAGGACGTCCGATGACATCAGCGCGCACGAGTGACACGCACTTTGGAGGGCAGAAGAAGCCCGACCTGGCAGCTGGCCTGGCCAGGTCGGGCTCGCCACCGGAGACCACCGGGAGCCTGCGGAGCGGCGCCGAGGGCACCTCCTGCCTGCCACGGGCTGGAGGAAGCCCCAGGTAAGTGGATTTGGATTTTTATTTTTTTATACAGTCCCTGAACCTTCCCTTTAACAATCTAGGAATCTCTTCTGAGGGAAGGTCTACAACTTTATTTTAACTGTGACTGCTTTGTTTATAAACTTGTACATGAAGTCATCAGAACTCTGCTGCAGTGTGAGAGTTTTTTTTTTACGAACCCTAGGGAGCAGGGACAGTGTACAAATTCCAAAGTGTGTATGATTCCTTATCTGTGTAGTGGACACATGAGTTTCTCTCCATGCCCTTAGTTGTCAGTCTCTCAAACTTTTTCCCTCACGGGGCCCCCTGTGGCTTCTGGGGCCCCCTGCGGAGGCATCCCTTGCAGGGTCTATTGTTACGCCCCTGAGTCAGAACACATGATGGGTGCACCCATTCCAGGTCTGTGATACAGAACATATAAAAGACATGGAATCAGAACAGCCAGGCAACTATTGTTTTTAAAAAAACTTCACCAATGGCTTGTTCTATACTCCTATCACTTCAGATGCTGCTTACATCACTATAACTGTCAAGAGTTACAATACACAGTTGTTTTAAGAAGACAACACTGTACTTCGAACTAACCTTAATTGAGAACTTTTTGAAATGGTTTTGCCCAAGAGGCCAGTTCTTGGTGGATCTCAATAACCCGGACTTCCTATGTTTTCAATAAACTGTCTAGTTATCCTGACTCGCTTTGTTCTCAATGACCTGTCTGGTTACCTTAACTGGCTATATTCTCAATAACCTGTCTAGTTACCCTGACTTGCTTATGTTCTCAATAACCTGTCTAGTTTCCCTGACTCGTTATGTTCTCAATAACCTGCCTAGTTACCCTGACTCGCTATGTCTTTTCTCCTCTGGTTTTGGTCATCACTTGAGTCAATCTCACACTCTATATTGGCGTTTGTATGTCGACATCCTTTTCATGCTGCTGTTTTTTCAGATCTACCTCCATCCTAATATGCCTTTTTTTCACTTGTTTCTCTACCTCATTGCTTTTTGCACATTTTTGAATTGGTCACTATTTTTTGATGTAATTTGATGTTTAGGATGATGTGTTTATTTATGATATATATTATATTTAGAAGTTAATTATTAGCACTGATTGGCTATTATACCTGAGCACTAGCACCTTATTTAGTGGTTACTCCAGAGGAGATTGATAAATATTTATTGTATATTTATACACCAAGTCTTGTTTCCCTGTGGGTCTATATGTGGGGTGGATGTCTCTAGACAACAATATTCATAGATATTATATGGGACACCGCTTTGTAATTGTCCACATGATCCCCCAGGCAAACAATTGATTTATTTAGGTTCATTTTGACATAAGACTCAGTATATTATGAAATAATATTATTTAGGGGCCTGTGACCTTGGTTGGCTGCTTGTTTTTAATTGTTGAGTTGGCTATAAATAAAGATTTTTTTCATCTTGATTCCATTGTCTCAGACTCTAAACTTTATAATTGCTCTATAGCGATTTATTTATGATTAGTGAGGGGGAGCTTTGTTCTCTTATGTGTTGGTCGCTATGTTCTCAATAACCTGCCTAGTTACCCTGACTCGCCATGTTCTCAATAACCTGCCTAGTTACCCTGACTCGCCATGTTCTCAATAACCTGTAGTTACCCTGACTCGCCATGTTCTCAATAACCTGCCTAGTTACCGACTCGCCATGTTCTCAATAACCTGCCTAGTTACCCTGACTCGCCATGTTCTCAATAACCTGTAGTTACCCTGACTCGCCATGTTCTCAATAACCTGCCTAGTTACCCTGACTCGCCATGTTCTCAATAACCTGCCTAGTTACCCTGACTCGCCATGTTCTCAATAATCTGTCTAGTTACCCTGACTCGCCATGTTCTCAATAACCTGTCTAGTTACCCTGACTCGCTATGTTTTCAATAACCTGCCTAGTTACCCTGACTCGCCATGTTCTCAATAACCTGTCTAGTTACCCTGGCTCGCCATGTACTCAATAACCTGTCTAGTTACCCTGACTCGCCATGTTCACAATAACCTGTCTAGTTACCCTGACTCGCCATGTTCTCAATAACCTGTCTAGTTACCCTGACTCACCATGTTCTCAATAACCTGTCTAGTTACCCTGACTCGCCATGTTCTCAATAACCTGTCTAGTTACCCTGACTCGCCATGTTCTCAATAACCTGCCTAGTTACCCTGACTCGCCATGTTCTTAATAACCTGTCTAGTTACCCTGACTCGCCATGTTCTCAATAACCTGTCTAGTTACCCTGACTCGACATGTTCTCAATAACCTGTCTAGTTACCCTGACTCGCTATGTTCTCAATAACCTGTCTAGTTACCCTGACTCGCCATGTTCTCAATAAACTGTCTAGTTACCCTGACTCGCTATGTTCTCAATAACCTGCCTAGTTACCCTGACTCGCCATGTTCTCAATAACCTGCCTAGTTACCCTGACTCGCCATGTTCTCAATAACCTGCCTAGTTACCCTGACTCGCCATGTTCTCAATAATCTGTCTAGTTACCTTGACTCGCCATGTTCTCAATAACCTGTCTAGTTACCCTGACTCGCTATGTTCTCAATAACCTGCCTAGTTACCCTGACTCGCCATGTTCTCAATAACCTGTCTAGTTACCCTGTCTCGCCATTCTCAAAACTCTTCTCTGCAGTATCATGGACTTCCATTCCTTGTACTGATGAATATCTTGGAAGCGCTGTATGCAAGTACCTGGTTATTCACATGCAGGGCTTTTTCTGAGCTTTTCACCAGTGATCACAGATGCTCAGTAGGCCAGAAGAATATCTTAAATCAGTCATGTAGAACATTCAATTACCCTTCCAAAAAACAGCCTAGCAGTCAGTTTTCTAAAGTCTTGTGTATCTCACCCCAGAAACTCTGAAATGGAGTCAGATAAGTTCAGCTGGTACTAGATTTTCTTCTCCTGAAGGAGTTGATGTGTGGGTAGATGTGAAGAACGAGTGGCAAATAAGCCTGCTACTACCAGAGGAGGAATGGGCAGATTGGCAGCTGAAGCTTGGCATGCACCACAGTCTGACACAAATGTGCTAGCAGCAACACCTAGCAAATAAATGATTTCCAGCTGGGGAAATGATTCTCTTGATATACATTTCCTTTCTATCCTTTACACAAAGCAGCTCGGCTATAAACATGTAATTAAGTGAGGCATTTGAGTAACAATACATTAGACACATTCTAGCATTGTCTACCCTGCACTACACAGAACAGAGCTAATTGCTGGTTGGTTGGTTGATTGATAAATGAACCCTAAAATGTTTACTTTAATTTTACATCAATCACTACACCGCAATGTGCTGCTGCCAAGACAAGACAAAAAAAGAGCCATATTCTTCCCAGGTAAAATAGAAATCAGATACCCTGACAGCTTAATGCATTCTGGAGTCTGGCTACCTGGCATACACAATGTTTCCAGACTCGAACTGGAGCCTAGCCAGGTGCAATCTTAATGTCACTGAAACATGAACATGCTGGGTCTGCTTGCCTCATAAAGTTCTGGGCATGCTGGAAGTTGTAGTTCCGGGACAGAGGAGGTGAGCAGCAAGTCATTTAAGGTCAAAGTGAAAGTTCCAGCACATATAAAGATCTGTAGCTGGACCTGTTGTGACTATCAGCAATACGCTATGTGTCCCCTGAGGAACTCAGCAGATTCTGCTTCTTTCAAAGGCAATTATTTCCTCTGAGCTAATTTATGATTGCACAACACACTAAGTCGTAAATAGTGAAAATGAGATTGTCAACGCTGCCATTTGCTGATACCACATACTTTGCATATTAAGGCCATTTATCTTCAGTAAAAGACAATTTATACAGTCAATGAACAGAAGTCACCCCAGACTTATATCAAAGTGTATTTTTATGAAAAAAAGACTGCTGCAGAATCTGCACTCATTGGTAAATTATCTTTTTATCTATACAGCTTAAGTTGTGGAAGAGTCAGTCTACCAAAAATTTACAATTGAGTTATGAGAGATGCAGGATTCATCCACTGGCTACTTAACCACTTCCCTACTAAGGGTTTTTTCATTTTCTGTACCAGAGCAATTTTAACCTTTCAGCACTCCTTCCATTCATTCGCCAATAACTTTTTTACTACTAATCACAACATAACAATCTATACCTTGTTTGTTTTCGCAACTAATTAGGCTTTCTTTGGGTGGTACTTTTTGCTAAGAACTATTTTATTCTAAATTAATTTTAACAGGAAAATTTAAGAAAAAAATTGAAAAAAAATCATTATTTCTCGTTTTTGGCAATTATAGTTTTAAAATAATACATGCTGCCATAATTAAAACGAAAACATTTTATTTGCCCATTTGTCCCGGTTATTGCAACGTTTAAAATATTTCCCTAGTACAATGCATGGCGCCAATATTTTATTTGGAAATAAAGGTGCATTTTTTCAGTTTTGCATCCATCACGAATTACAAGCCCGTAGTTTAAAAATGAACAGTAATATATCCTCTTGACATACAAATAAAAAAAGTTCAGTCCCTAAGGTAACTATTTATGTCGTTTTTTTAATTGTAATTTTTTTTTTATTATTATGCTAAAGTTTTATTTGGGTAACTATGAGAGAGTGTGGGAGGTAAGGAGTTAATTTTAATGTAACATATGTGTATTTTATTTAAAAAAAATGAATGCAGGTGTAATTTTACTATTTGGCCACAAGATATCCTCACGCATTATTTCCTATTAGCATGCTATAAGTATGCGAACAGGAAGTAATGTGTGGATGTGTCACTTCCTTAGTTACATGGACCGCAAGCATCTCATTGATGCCGGCGATCACTGACACGGGGACTTCCACCGACTCCAACTCCAACACCAGGTACCCAAAATAGCTCTGACTCCGACTCTTCAACTCCGACTCCTTAGTCTAATATTAAGCAGGGCTGTGGATTTGGTACAAAAATCAGCCGACTCCCGACTCCGACTCCTCAGTCTATGAAACCACCGACTCCAGGTACCCAAAATTGCTCTGACTCCTCGACTCTGACTCCAACTCCCACTCCACAGCCCTGCTAATGACCACTAGCCATTGTGAGTCTTTGGGATTTATAGCTGATGGTATGTGAGTAGCATCTTACTAAGAAGAGAAACAATGGCTTTTTACTATATTCTGTACTGGATTTAAATCAATGTCTCTAAGGAAGAATGAAATACCTAGTAATATAGAATGCTGCCTTCAGATGAAAACAGCCAGTAAATTATACAGCCCAGCCGTTATCAACTCCAAATGATTTGTGATTTGACCCCATTGCGGCGTACAGTCAACAAATGTCACCTTCTATGTTTATATTGTGAAATTATGTTTCTTAAAACAGATCCAAGTATGGCAAACGCAAATGTGTTTGTATATTTTGCAATCTGCTTCAACTCTCTGCATGACAGCTGACAGATTTACCATGTGCTAAAAGTATAATTCCACCCAACAGGTCTGAAATCGCATTGATCTAATATAGAGCTAATCTAATATGGAACACAGCTCTGATCACTTGTGTATGTACCTGTCTATAGTTACTATTGCATTTTAAACAGTTGCATAGCAAAAAAGTTAAATTGTACCTTCCTGGCATGCAGATGGATACAAGCCTAGGCTTCTGGGTAACTGCATATTGCTTCAAGCTACATTCACAGTGCAGTGTTTTGCAATGTGGCTTTCCGCATTGCAATGCACCACCTATGCAACATGCACAATGTGGCCGGTGCTCTATAACGGGGTGTGGCTTCCCAATGCACTGCATGCAGTATGTTACCACAAGACACATGCGTTACTAGTTAAGCATACTTTTCATTGACTGTATCCTGCAGTGTAGGCGACACAACGCACAGATAACATGCAGCGCAATTTTTCCGTTCTGTTGCTTTGCGTTCCTGGTGTTATAGGGATCACAACACCCATTGTGAACATAGCCATATAAACCTGGCTCTAGCATGAGTATAGAGGAGGAAATATCATGAGGTAGATACAAGGCCTAAGTGTTCTTTCATTTCCTCAGGAAACGGTTCATTATCATACCACGTTACTCATACAAACATCCCGTTGGCCTTTTAGGAACAGAAAACATCATTTTAATACATTTACAGGATGTTCTGCCTCATGAACATGGATGGACACTGAGCTTCACATGAACTATGAATAAATGCAACCCGGCATTTGGTAGCCAATGTTACCGAAACTTAGGGGTCCCTGAGATCCCACTACTCAAGTAAATTCTAAAATCTATACATTTATAAAGCTGACTCAATAAGAATTAAACCCTACCATGACCAAAGTCTTAAGGTGGACACACGCTACAATATTTTGTATTTCTATTTGATTCAGCCAATCCAATTTTTGAAGAAATTATTCGATTTAACACAGGTGTTTGAGATTGCCACAATTTTGGTAAAAAAAGATTGTAAACGTCGAAAAAGTGATTTTGTTGCAATCCCAGATTAAATCTCGCCCTTCAGGGATCAGGACCACGCTCCACTTGGGTAACATCGATGGGCTGGGCTGCACAGACATGAGTCAGCTGTATAGATGCACTGTTTTGCTATGTGGGGGCAGAGGGGGTGACATCAAGTGGCGGGCGGGGGAGCGGCGTGCACAATGATGTTGGCTGACACTCAGCCAAGTTGATCTGCTGGGCAGATGTCTTGCCAAGTAGCAGTCAGGGAGCCACTGTACACACGCATGACTATCGGAAGCGATGGTCGATATCGGTCGCCCCAGCCGATTTTACTCATGTGTGTGTACAGCCTAGCAAGGCACCAGAAATGTTTATAGAAGATAAGGCTTAATAATATATAATATCGGCCACCCCAGCCTACTTTACTCATGTGTGTGTACAGCCTAGCAAGGCACCAGAAATGTTTATAGATGATATGGCTTACAAGAGCATTTATAATATATAATATCGGCCACCACAGCCTACTTTACTCATGTGTGTGTACAGCCTAGCAAGGCACCTGAAATGTTTATAGATGATATGGCTTACAAGAGCATTTATAATATATAATATCGGCCACCACAGCCTACTTTACTCATGTGTGTGTACAGCCTAGCAAGCCTAGCAAGGCACCAGAAATGTTTATAGATGATATGGCTTACAAGAGCATTTATAATATATAATATCGGCCACCCCAGCCTACTTTACTCATGTGTGTGTACAGCCTAGCAAGGCACCAGAAATGTTTATAGATGATATGGCTTACAAGAGCATTTATAATATATAATATCGGCCACCACAGCCTACTTTACTCATGTGTGTGTACAGCATAGCAAGGCACCAGAAATGTTTATAGATGATATGGCTTACAAGAGCATTTATAATATATTTAAAAAAAAAAAACGTTTGGGAAGTGCTGCAGTGTGACTAAAAGTTATAGGTGAACAATTTGCACTGAGACTTCAGGCCTATGTTTACAGCACAACAGACAATTACAGTTGTCTCTATCCTGCTCAGGCAGCAGTCCTCAGGGACACACTGCCCTCTTAAGCTAAGTACCCACGGGGGTACAATTGTAGCTGTCGCCGCACACGGGAGCGTGTGCGCGACAGTTTGGCGGCAGTTCGGCGACAGCTCGTCGCCAAATCCCTCTGCATCCACACGGCAGCAGAGGGATTAGCGATGCGGCGGAAGCTGTCGCCGAGTTTCCTCCCCCCCGCCGGAAGCTCCGTGTGGTGTGTGTGGGTAGCTGTCGCTAGCCCGCATACACATGCGGGGCTAGCGACAGTTCCGGCGAGGTTGCGGCGACGACTGTAGCCGGCGATTGAACATGTCAATCGCCTGGCGACAGCTCCGACGGGCGACGGTTCGGGGCGCGCGCATCATACACACGGGGGAACTGTCGCCGCAACACGCGCGTGCCAGGCGGTTGCGGCGACGGCCGTCCCCCGTGAGTATGGGCCTTTATGAACCCCTCCAAAGCCTAGATGTGGCACACATACACACAGGTCACTGACATTTTCCATGCACAAACAGGAACCATCAGTGATCAAACAGCAACACTCTACTCTTCCTACACTAGTACACTAGTAAAAGGTTATTATTATGCTGAAGTCAGAGGAGGCAGCAGCAAAACGCACAGTGAAATGTAGTAGGTGAGAAATGTGCTGTATACCAGAACACTTGTCATTCTGTACATCCAGTACTATGTTTTAGATGTATAGTATCAACCCACCAAGCACAGCCAGTATAAGACTTGGTACTCTTTTTCCCCTCTGCAGGTAAACTAAATTATAATTCTGCTTTACTCTCCTGTAATCTAGTTCACACACTTTAAAGCCACATCTACACGGTACAATTTTCCATCAGATCGGATCTATTAGACGGATGTGTTAGATAATTTCCAACCGGTCCAATCGGATTGCGATAGATTTTACAATAGATTTTGGTAACTTATCAATGGAAAATCTATCGCAAAATGTATCTGAAACAATTTGGACGTCTACACACGGTGCAATTTTTTTATTAGATCACCGGTCGATCTGATGGAAAATTGTACCATGTAGATGAGGCTTCAAGCCTTGAGCAAGCATTAGATTATTGCTTATCTGGTAATTAGTTAGAGGTTAGGGTACAGAAGGATGGCCTCATTGCGACAGAAGGGTCCAGTACAGAACACTCTGAATGCAAACTGTTTGCGGAAGCTAACATCCTTCATTAACGTTCATTTGGTGCATCTGTTTTGAATGCAAGATGTGTATCCTGACTATAAATTAGGCTCTGCACACCCATGCTGTTACTCATTCAGATGCAGCTTGTCTTGGGAAGCGCTGCCATCTCTCCCCTGAGGTATTAGATAATTGTAAGGTAATCTAATTGCTAATGGTAGTATTGGGTGAGCCACTAACGTCTGTAACAAGTATTCCATGTCCAGAACAGCTCAGTCAGCTTGGATAAAAGTTACACGTAGCATTTGTTTTTCAGGTTTAACACTATTTTATTCCCTTACAGCTGTTTTTAATTTGTATTGCCCCCACTACTGTAACAGAAAGAATGCATGCCTGTCTATGAAGGGACTGTTGTATGCTGTGACAAATAATAGCTTTGCACAGATAGTCATTATTATCTACCGTTGGTATCGTAGTCCCCCCCCCCCCCCCCCCCCACCCACCTGCTTAGTTGCCCTAGGATTTTGATGCGCCACATGTCTTTTTTACAGGGAACTTCAAAAAAGAACTACAGCACAGGTTGTTGCTGCCTTTCATCACTATTCCTTATACAAGCTGCTTTCTTCCTACTCATTGTAAAGCACATCCTGCAGAGTTTGGTAGCTGTCAAGAGATGTGGGCTGATCCAAGGGCACCCCTGATTCCCCATGACCTCGACATAAACAAACCCTCAGGTGCTGACACACTCTCTATTGATTAAACAGGCATCGATATATGTTGCTCATTTCTACTCTAAACTTGGTCAACATTTGAAAGCAGCACAAAAGATGAAATACTAGTTCCCTTTCCTCCACAATGAAAGATAACCCACTGTCACTCCTGAGTAATAACAGACATTGCTGATACTTACAGAGATTTGATATGATCCCTTGGCCTCCTCTACACTGCCTGATCCTTACATAACTGTCACAAGAGACATTGGAAACAGAAGCACCACTTACAAAGCACTGACCAGCTGTGTAAGATTTGTCATACATACATTAACAGATGTGCTACTAAGAAAGACAGGCAGGCAGCCATTTGTGGGTCCTCACATCTGTCAGGACTCAGAGGAATCATGCTCTGCATTGTGTATGCAGCAGAATCTTTCTACTCTTTCTCTGAGAACAAGATGGTAAATATCTGTGTACAATCAGGGCATGTTCTCTCATGAAGCAATGTGAAACATTTGTATCAGACGCAGAGATTACAGGGCAGCATTTTTGTACTGTGTGTACACTAACAGCATGCAGACAGAGTAGGAGGAGAGCAAGGTAAGGAGGTCATCATTGGGGAAAATCAGCTTGTTGTGCTGTGTGAGGAGCAGCAGTGTTTCATATGACTTGCACAGCAGAAGGGAGGAGGTAGCACTGCTGTCCTGACTTAGGAGGAATGGAGTGGCTGAGGGTGAGCAGTTTATTTGTCACAGACTCACATCCAGCCATGTGCTATTGTGCTAGTGTGTTGAGCTGTAAGAGGTACCACTAGACACCGGGGAACTCTATAGGGGAGGTAGGAGGACCACTATACACCAGGAAATAGTATCAGAGAGGGAGGAGTGCCAGGAGGCCACTAGAAACCATGGGACTGTAAGGAGGGGGAGGTGCAGTAGACACCAGGGAGGTGTATAGAGGAGGGAGCTGGCCACTGTACATCAGAAAACTTTATAGGAGAGGGAGGGAGGCTATTAGATACCAAGGGACTTTATAAGGGAGGGAGGGAGGAGAGCCACTAGACACCAAGGTTGACCCACAACTTGGTCCCAGTTTTTAATTTCAGTCCACTATGACACCTCTGATCTATTGGAAATCCTGCAGCAGGACACCTTTCACATGTCCTGCCCTTTCTCTCTCCATAGAATACGGTACGGTGCTGAACAATTCCTGAAAGTGTTGACATAACCATCTGTTATTGTTACTGTTTCCTCCAAATTACTGATCCATGCCTAGTTACAGCATCAATACCATGAAATGAAGGCAGAAATAGCATGCGGAGTGCCTCCTTATCTCCTTCCCAAGCTGCAGCATTCCATGGGGAACTCACACAACAACATGTTTCATAACATATCTGCCCAGGCTTTTCTTTACTGTCTATCAAAAGGAAAATCTGACAAAGCGAGTTAGTTATGGTGTTTGATTCATCAACTCCAGGATAGGAACAAACAGATGAAATCCCAAGTGTGCCTCCGCACCTGCTTCAGGCCAGAGAAGCGTTGAAAGATAAGACATTTTCAGCGAGCGGAGCATTTGTGTTGTTTAATACATCATCACAGATACTTATCAAAAATGCATGCTAATGAAGTTTGAGTCCTAATGTGTTTGCATAGCTATACCTTATTTAGGTGATAGAAATAATTGCTAGAACAACCTTCCACTGCTGAGAATTCATGCATGCCCTGCAGCGCAATGTACTAATGATTTTAAACACTGCGTCGTTTATCAGAGGAACTATTTTAGATTCTTCCTTGAGCTGGTCACCATGGGACTAGCATCTCATTGTACCTGCGTATTCTGTCATCGCCACGTGAGGACCACTAGGCATGATGCAAAGCTTGGCATGCAAATTAACCTTTCTACCCTGCAGTAAATGAGAACGCCTGTAAAACTCCAAAGAATGTATTGATGTAATAGGATAACAGGAGAGGTGAAACTAAACTACAGAATAACAAAATGTGCAATTAGAAACAGAACTGCATTGCACTAAAATGGAGTTCGGTATAGGACACTGCAGTGATATGCAGAACACAGATTAATATACTGTATATTGATACTGACACAAGCCTCCAAGGTGCTACTGCTCATGCACATTGAGCCCAACAGTCTAAAAGCATCTAAGTTTGGCTGCTTTCATCTCACTGTGCCTCATCCATTAGGTTTGGTTTACACATAAATCTGAACATTTCCTATCCAGTTCAGTCCTGTCAGTTTTGCATCAGTTTTCTATCAGTTTTAGCTGACTGGACATGTACACCTTTCATGTGTGTACATAGCCATAGAAAACTGATACAAAACTCATGTTCTGTGCCTGTACAGTTAGTTATGTCTTGTAACTGTGCAGACGCCAAACGCCCCAAATCACGGGAGCGTAACTGAGGAGGCACACTGCTGTGCATGCGCAGTAGTCCCTGACTAGCAGTCGGGGACTTTACTGGGGCAGACAGCAGTAGAACAGACAGGACTGGACTGACACTGAGGGAGGCAAGGGACTACAGGGGGGTGGAGGAAACCCCAGGTAAGTATAAATCCTTGTGCTGTATCTATCTTAGGTACACTTTCTGACAGGATTTTATGGGAGGTTAAGAACATGAATGTATAGCAAACATTAAATAATGAATTACAGCTAATAATGATGTCATCTTGAAATCACTCCCCATGCCCTGCAAGACACTCTAAAGGCTCATACACACATCAGACCATAGTCTTTGGAAAATGAAAGATCACAGACCAATTTTACCCCCTTCCATGTAGTATGAGAGCCATACACAGTCTAGTCTATGGAGCTGAACTCCCCATCAGAAAAAAATCTTTGCAAGATGCTGCACACACAGATGCTGTACACATACAACAGATCAGTATCTGCAAAAGATCTGTTCCTGCCAAAGATCCGTTCCTGCAAAATGCATTCATAGTCTATGATATCTGCAGATCCTCATACACACCTTGTTTAACTGACATTCATCTGCAGATCAGATCCACCAGGATGGATTTTCAGATCTGCAGATGATTGTCTGATCTGCAGATGAACGTCAGTTAAACAAGGTGTATATGAGGATCTGCAGATCTCATAGACTATGAATGCATTTTGCAGGAACGGATCTTTGGCAGGAACAGATCTTTTGCAGATACTGATCTTTTGTGTCTGTACAGCATCTTTGTGTGCAGCATCTTGCAAAGATTTCTATCTGATGGGGAGTTCAGCTCAATAGAAAAGACTGTGTAGAGTATGGCTCTCATACTACATGAAGGGTGGTAAGATTGGTCTGTGATCTTTCATTTTCCAAAGACTATAGTCTGATGTGTGTATGAGCCTTTAGTTTATGCCTTAGTGCATACTATCAGATGTTACTTACTCCTTAGTTTATGTTACTGGCAGACCCAGATGCAGGAACAGCACTTACTCACACCAAGATCTGCAGAGCAGCTCGGAAATCTCTCATACATCCATTTGGTACTTAAGGCTGCAATTTTACTTATAACCAGCAGATCTATACGATGCTTCATCCTTATAAGGAAGCCTGAAAAGCTTTAATATTCATGCCACAGATGGCGGCACACAATTCATCATTTCATATAAAACAGAAGCACCAGATGTAAAATTCCCATTCCTGAAATACTACACCGGCCAGCAGCAGGCTGAGCTGTGTAAAATCTGGGAATGGCAGGCTGCCCTGGGCCTGGGATATGTAGCTGGCTTAACATGAAGAAGAAAATGAAAGCAAGCAAGTGCAGGAAGTCATGCTAGGAACTCCGGACTGCTCTGCAAGCTGGCAGGACATCTTTGGAAGGTATCACAATCCCTCAAGCCACAGCTATGCGTGAATGGACCTGGGAGAGCTAACAATAGGCTGAAATGAATGTTAGTGGCACACTGATCAAAGGCAGAAACCAGAGTCCAATGAGACTTGGCAGCGAGTATACCTGTGTGTATGGGTTGATCCTCAAACAAATTGTAAAGTACCTCCCCCCACCCCCTACAAATATCACTATAAATTTCATCAAACAATACTGCTAAAGTCAACTTGGAGCAAAAGGTGAAACCAATACAGCAGTTTGGAGATGATCATCACTTTCTGTGGCCTCCCACATCAGTGGTTACAATAAAGCTCTTGTTGGCAATGCATAAGCTACATAATTACATAAACACAAATCCGCTCAGCAGTATTATGCATGAAGGTACCAAACAAAAACACTCTCTCTGTTTTGCTCTTTACTTTATCTCAGTTTAATGGTTATTTAGCGTCACAGATGTTTTCTGTTTCATATAACTGATCAGGAGGCCAGCTTATGTGAATCACAACTTTGGTTAGAAATGATGTAGCATTTTTCAGTGCTTTTCTTAAGAAAGTGTGTATCCAACAGCCAGTGTTACAATTGTATGACACTTCAAATTCCCACCCCCCTGCAATGGTAATATGGCTGCATGGGGTAGAAAGGGCATTCGGAGCATGCTTTAGGGCACATTTACACGGGCAGCTGAACTGTGGGCTCAGCAAGCAGTTACCAGGCAGCAGTGAGCAGTTACCAGGCATTAGTGAGCAGTTGCCAGGCAGCAGTAAGCATTTGTGAGAGTTTGAGAGGCTTTTCAACTGCTTGTGGAAAAGTCTCCCACAGCCACCCACAGCGCGATATTTGTGACAATGTTACCCAACATTGGGCAACATCGTTTAACAAAAGCATGTTAAACGATGTTGCCCACCCCCACGGGGATCACGCATCAATATGAGATGAACACGGATCAGATCTTTAAGATCCGTGCAAAGTACCGTGATCATTTACTTCCTGTTTGGACCCATCAAGTGACGCCGCAAGCAGGAAGAAGTGTTGCTTGACGTTGCTGGATCCGTTGGGCAGTGAATACATAGCTTAAAATGTACTGAGATTGCTTGAAGATATGTCACATCTAAAGTGTAAAAAATAAATGCTGTTTTCCTATTTTGTACAAACTGGATTATTTAAGACATGACATTAGACTGACTTATTATTTATTAGGAGGTTATTATAATAGCTGGTGTTCATTTATGCATGTAGCAAAGGCACTGGAATATAAACATATGAACCACTGTATATTTATGCTGTATACAGCCCACTTCGAAGATAGTCTTTGGGTTTTGTAACAATGGAGTTTCACTTCAACTCCTGCAGCTATAACTCATGTCCTGCTACAAACTGCCCTCAACCTGTGACTGTACACTGAACAGTAACTCCGCATAAAGAAAGCCTAGGCTAGGTCTGTGCACACAAAACTGAAAGGCAGATACATGGAGAATAATCAGGCTGGAAGAAAAGACACAGACTTCCGAGATGAGACAACGCTGGGAAATTTGAGTAAGCAGATGGGATAGATTAGAAAATAAATTGGTAAAGAAAGGAAAAGGGAGAATGCAGCAATCGCCAGGGAGAATGCAGCAATCGCCAGGGAGAGAAGCAGACAGAACACAGACAGCCCAGTGATTTCATACAGCATCACAGCATCAGATGGAGCAAGATGGGGAAGGCAGCTGCAATCCAAACAGACTGCTAACGGCGTACATTAATAAACAGCAGAACACAAGGGTATGATAAACAACAACACAAGGGTAGATGAGCCATTTGTCTACAATTCTGTGTTCTCTTTATAAAACGTATGTTTCTCTTACTAAGTGGTATAAAACTAAGCATTTCTATTTAGCTCTAAAAGATTTTTTTAAGCATAAAATCTACTACCCTATTAAAAAAACTGTAGCAGCACAGCATTCAAACAGTTAAACACAGAACTTTGTTCTTCAGTGGAAAGTTTCTTGCTTCAGTGGAAAGCATCTGGCCGCATCCGAAGAGGTGATAGCATCTTATTTCGTTTACATTCTTTTGTCTGCTACATTCCTAGCTGTGCTGAAAATGAACTCTCTCCACTGTAGAAGCAGACAGCGAAAGGTGGCCACTAACGGTTCAATTTCTAGCGAAAAATCGTTCGAGCGATCAGAAATTCCGATTGGATTGGTTGTAAAAATCTCCATTGATGGCCACAATCGATTACAAACGATTATAAAAATAGTCATCCAATTGGATTTTGGTCAAACCAAAATTTTGATTTTCTTGTTGGTTGTGATAGATAGGAAGCAAAGATTGGCTCATTGATGGTGTAGTGAACAATTTTTCTTCCAAGCAGAATTATCTGATCGCTCGAACAATTTTTCGCTAAAAATTGGACCATTATTGGCCACCTTAAGAAGTGTTCACCAGATAGATTTTATTATATAGACAGAAGCTATGCAAGAAAAACTATAGATAAACTGTACTTTGGGAACTTGTAATTTGTAAACATATAATATTAATTGTGCACAAAAGCAAATACGGTAACTTTATGGGTAATACAAAGTAGGAAAACACATTTTTATTGAATCTTATGTCAGAGTTTTATCCCACTTTAAAGTAACATTGTAGTGAGAGGGATATAGGAGCTGCCATATGTGTTTACTTTTATACAATGCCAGTTGCCTGGCTGTCTTGCTGTTTTCGTAGAGCTTCAGGAGAGTCTGAAAGACATAT
The DNA here is from genome assembly GCF_040937935.1 of Hyperolius riggenbachi. NCBI lineage: Eukaryota > Metazoa > Chordata > Amphibia > Anura > Hyperoliidae > Hyperolius > Hyperolius riggenbachi. Next base: position 537,139,797 of record NC_090646.1, on the reverse strand, counting down.
CTGAAACAAGATCAGACTTTAGTCAAAGCACTAGGATCTGACTAGGATCTGACTACATACATGTTCTGGGTCTGTGGTTAGTAGTACTGGCTGCAGAGGATTAGCATGACAGCCAGGTAATAAGCATATTTCCAAAGTAAATAAATATGGCAGCTTCTATTTCCCCCTCACTACAGGTCCCCCTTTAACATGCCCAGCCCTTTAAATGCAGCTTTGCGTCTTGAATTCAATTAAACTAGAACCAACTGAGCCTATACTATACTGAGAAATCCAAAATGTCATTTTGCCTGGATTAGGGCAGCAAGCTACTCGGTCAGCGGTAAATTAACCAAAGGACAGTTCAATATCACGGCCAGATGCAGGCGAGGACTGCCTGTTGTGAAGGAGCCAGATAAATCCAAGGCAATCAGGACGGAACAGTACTGCTTACAATGGGTGCATTTCCTAACAACTGTACAACATACATCCGTGCATTGGCAGCCTGAAACTCATCCACATTTCATCTAAATATGCCTCTGGGGAAGATTTTAATTTCTGCAGTACATGATATAAAGTTTACAATCCCTAAAGCTACTAAAACATAGGAAATAACCAAAAGGAAATCACAAGGTCTGCAAAAAATAACTCGTACCTCCTAAAATGAAACTGCAGGAAAACTGCTCTGAAATATATAAAAAAAAAGCTGAACTCAACTCCAGAATCACACATTGGTGCCATTAATACGCTATGGAGCAGATTAACTCTCCGGAGCCTGGGATTGGTGAAAATGTAAATCTGGAATTAGAAATATATTACGGCAGGTGGTGAATCTTACCAATTTTACATGGGCCATATTGGACCATAGCATGAGCTACTGGTAATTTTGGAAAAATTGGTTATGCAATTGCTGTAGGATGCATGTGCCCACAGCAAGGCCTTTTTCAATAAAAATCCAGGATTGTCTTAATTAGAAAAATAAAATTCTCCTTGCTCTTGGTGGGGTCAGATGACTGTTAGGCTACGTTCACAGCAAGGTGTTGCAGTGCATTGGATAATTTAATGGCATTGCTAACTCAATGCCATTATATTGTAATGACCAATTCAGTATTTTGCACTAACTCTGTGTATTGGTGTATTTTGTGTATTGGAGTATAACCATTGTCTGTATTATTTTGTACCTCATGTTTGTTTCCTACTTTGTACAGTGCCATGGAATTTGTTGGCGATTTAGAAATGAATACTTATAATATTGTGATGATGTATCACACTGCCTCATTAGCAGTGCAGTGAGGTCCCTCAGCATAACGTGGAGCATGCCGTTTACTGCATTATTATGCACCCATTAACCAGTACAGTAAAGTATACTTTGTATGTACTGTATGCTTCACTGATGCATTGCCAATGATTGGCCTATTTTACCACTTCTATGTAGTATCAGGGTCAAGAGATTTTGAATACTATGAACAGATTGTGTAGGTAAGCTCTCTTACTACACGTAGATGGTAAAATTGTGGTCACAGCGGTCACCTGTTTTTTTTTTTTTTTTCAAATTACCTTCTTGTACATTTTAAAGCAGACCTGAAGTTTAGCACAGCACACAATGAAAAGTTCCTATTTCACATATAGTTGCTAAATCATTTCACTGGAATATGCTCTGTGCTTATTTAGCTAGATCAGAGTATCAATTAGCTTTTAGCACTGTAAATCACAGCTGTGATCTGTGCTGCAACTCTCTGCTCTATAGCAAACACAGGCTTAACCGTTTCAGTGCTTCTAGTCAAGAGAATCCAAGTAAAACGTCAGGTTTTTTTAAGGGATTTCCATAAACTGTAATGGAAAAATAGTTTTTCCCTAAAGGTTATCATGCTTTGGCTAATCTTTTACAGCAAGGCAAAAGCTTTAATTTATTGAGTGAAGGATTTAGCTATATTGGGACAAATCAATTGCAGAAGGGTGTCTGCTTCAATGCACAGCCAGTGTTGCATATCAGAATACAGAGTGTTTTTCTCTGAAAGCAAAAAAAGAGTATGATAAGCTATGGTGTCACAGACAATTACAAATGTTTATAACAAGTTACATTTCCTCTGCTCTCTTCACACACATCAGCCAGAGACACAGGACACAGCAGCTGCTGAGAGCTTTTTCTCTCTCTCGCTCACATACAGATACAGGTCCGCGCATTAGTCGATCACGTCGGTATGTATGAGTCGCTGTTCACCTCTCACCGCCACCGTTCGTCTCGCCGCTCGGTTCCTTCCACAGCCTAGAGGCCAGCAGAAGCCTGGCTCTCCATAGGCTGCAACAGGCCAATTCTGCCTAGCAAAAGGGAGAATTTTCATTGGTTCAACATGAACCAATGAGAATTCTCTCTGTTGCTAAAGGATTCCCATTGGTCTGTTGCAGCTCAATGGAGAATCCCTGTGCTTCCGGACGGCCTCCAGGCTGTCTAGAAGGACCGAGCAGCGGCGATGGACGGCGAGGCGCGTGAGTATGTCGTCACGATGGCGGCGTGTATGCGACGAAAATGGGCGACGCGGATGCGGCGACTAGCCTAGTGAGAGCGGACAGTGTCCATTCTCATAGTCTTGCATTGGACACGTTTTCCCGTACTGGAAAACGTGTCCAATCAAAACTCAAATCTGAACTCTCTGCGATGTTTTCTTTCCGTGCAACACGGATCCGTGTGTGATCCACGTTGCTGCACAAGTGGAAGCAGGTCATATTTTTAACATAGGATCCGCTTCGTGCATTTTTAAAAACATTTCCCACGGATATGTTATTAAAACAAGTGTGAACCGGCCCTAACAGATGAAGTGTGAGGTGAATTCGCCTCCCCTCATGGTTCATTCTGCAGTCAGTTTTGGCGTCAGTAAAGTGTGAAAGTATTTTGATAACAGTAAACAAAGAGGTTGCCAGTGAAATGCATACACCAGTACTTGGCAGCACTTCCCAAACAATTCCTATCTCAATTGAAAAAAACATGGTAATTGTTATTGTTACTTTAACTACCGTACTCTGAATTATACAAATAAAATATATTAAAAAGTGCATAGTGATACATTCTTAGACCTTGTTACCTAGGCCAAGCTTTGGCTCAGATCAGTATAGGTAGTTGCTCTTACAGCAGATGTATAATGAAGGATAAAATGTGTGGGTGAATAAGTTCATATCCACTCACTGTATCATTCACTAGTCTCATAAGCTATCTTCATCTTGTCACCGGATGGAACATTAATCTAGCCTGACAAGAAAGAGTGGTGACAGCGCGGTGACTGAGGACACCGCCAAGCCATCTCACTTTTTTCATA